>NW_004955498.1:2382670-2384847 GCF_000276665.1 Chinchilla lanigera | reverse complement strand
GTTACGGGGAACCAGACCAGGACAGTTTTGGGAAATAGATTTTACTGAGATAAAACCGACAAAATATGGACTGAGATATCTACTGGTGTTCGTGGACACGTTCTCAGGTTGGACAGAAGCCTTTCCTACCAAGAAAGAAACAGCACTAGTAGTGGTCAAAAAGATATTAGAAGAAATATTCCCTAGGTTCGGGCTTCCTAAGATGATAGGATCAGACAATGGGCCAGCCTTTGTGGCCCAGATGAGTCAGGGAATAGCTAAAGTATTGGGGATTGATTGGAAGCTCCATTGCGCCTATAGACCCCAGAGCTCAGGACAGGTAGAAAGGATGAACAGGACCATCAAGGAGACCTTGACTAAATTAGCCCGAGAGACTGGCTTAACCGATTGGACCATGCTCCTTCCCTTCGCTTTGTTTAGAGCGCGTAATACCCCTGCCGTCCGACCCCCACCTAACACCCTTTGAAGTATTATTTGGTACCCCCCCTCCTATTCGAGACCTCACCCCTTTGCCTAATAACTTGTCATTACCCTCCACCCTCCTATTTGACAGGCTTAAACTTTTGGACCAGATACAGAGAGTCCTCTGGAAACAACTCTCTTCTGCTTACCAACCTGCCAGAGACTTTGAACCCCATAAGTTCCAGGTGGGAGACTACGTTTACGTTCGACGCCACCGCAACGGAAACCTGCAACCTCGATGGAAAGGACCCTACTTGGTACTACTGACGACCCCAACAGCGGTCAAAGTGGACGGCATTGCTTCTTGGGTCCACGTGTCTCACCTTAAACCAGCACCAACTCCCACAAAGGACACCTGGACGGTAGAAAAGACTGGTAACCCCCTCAAAATTCGGGTCCGAAAAGTCTAATTAGCCATAAACTAGGGTTTCTAAATGCTTTGCTATCCATTTCCCCTTGATGTAATTATAATAACATTCGCTTTAGGGTTGGCAACCGGACTATGGGCTGTGGCACCTGCAGATTTCGATAGGCGGACTAAAACGTGCTTGGTCATCTTTCATTTGGGGATTATTACTCCATTTTCCTATTTGATCTGTTTGATGAAATAATGATTTGGCTCCTGCTATTACTCTTACCTCTCCCTGCTAATGCAGGATTCGGGCCTCCCCCTAAGGATCTCTATGGTTCACTCTTTGGAGCACCATGCTCCTGTAAACGGGGAATCTACCCGAGAGACCATACCCCTCCACCCTCCACAGTTAACCTACGATTGGTTGACTGTGGGGACAAAACTGCCTACCTGGTTACTATGGCAGGCCCTACTGGGTACCAACAACCCCGTTGGGAATGCTATACCAAACCTAAAACGAGGCCCAGCAGTTCAAAAACCCAAGCTTGCCCACCGGAGTGCACCACTTTCTATGACCAGATGCACTCCTCTTGTTACGCAGAAGCCACCATATGCTACTACAAAAATAACGTGACTTATTACACCGCTATCCTGCTAACCACCAGGTCGGGCACTTTCGGAGGGGACTGGGGTACCTCCCCGCAAATATTGGGAAATTACAAATATAGTCAAGCCTCATGCCAAGGCACAGTAGGCAAACCTGTCTGTTGGGCTACACGAGCCCCCATTCATGTATCCGATGGAGGAGGCCCACAGGATGCTGCTCGCCAGGAATTTGTTAAAGAACGCCTCAAGCAGCTAGATAACTTTCCCCAGCTCGGCTACCACCTCTTGGCCCGCCCTAAAGGAAGAAACATAGACTTAGATGCTGAGACTCTAGATATTCTAAAAGCCACTCACCAAGCGCTGAACGTCACCAACCCTGCTTTGGCCCAAGATTGTTGGCTCTGCATGACTTTAGGGATGCCTTTCCCTATAGCCTTACCTAACAATACTCTTCCACTGCCATATATGTTAAATTCTAGTTGCTCAATCGGTTTACCCTTCAAGGTCCAACCTCAATCCAATCTAATCCCAAGTGCTACTTGCCTACAGGGGATCAACTCTAACAATACTACTAGCTTAGATCTGGGAACTATCACCTTCCTCACATGTCAGGCTATCGTTAATTACTCAACCCCGCTTTGTCCGCCTCTGGGACAAGTGTTTATTTGTGGAAACAACCTGGCCTATCTCTCCCTTCCAGCCAATTGGACTGGGCTCTGCGTCCTCGCCACCTTGCTACCCGACATAGACCTCGTCC
>NW_004955498.1:2367943-2381735 GCF_000276665.1 Chinchilla lanigera | reverse complement strand
CCTGGAAGCCCCCGGGGTCGCTCTCCTGCGTGAGAAGCAGACCCTATGCTGGCATAGAAATAAAAAAAAAACCCTTGCTTTTGCATGAGAGACCGTCTCTTGGAGGTTCTTTCCATCCCGCCGTGAGAGTCAGACCTTACACTCTCTTAAACCAGCAGAGACCAAAGAGTAAGTTAACTCTATAACTGCAATTTAAGAATTTGTAATGCAGAAGAAATATTTTTTTTTGTACTGGGAATCAAACTCAGGACCTTGTGCTTGCCAGGCAGATGCTTGTGCCTCTGAACTATCCCTGGCACAAGAACTATGTAATGCACAAGAAATATTTTAAGCACATCAACGCAAACTGGAAAACAAAATGCATTTACCAATTAGCTAGAATTTGTAATTTGACTCCTCTACTAAAACCTTCTTAAGCCCAGAAGGACATGGTCATAGCTCCTTGACTCCAGGCTGGGGCTGTTTAGGCTTTTAGATGCTTCTTGGTGACCCCAGGTTGCTGAGAAAGTGCTTCCCAGACCCTGGAACCAGCCTGTACTCCTCGGCCTGACCACACAAAGTGCACAACCTGCAGCCATAAGCACGTGGTCCCGATGCTTAGATCCTGAGCTCTGCCAGCATTCTCTTTCACACTCTCTCTGAAGAGATGACCCTTGTCCTGTCCCTTCAACCTCAGGGCAGATGCAGTTGGGCTGATTTCTCTTGGCCCTGCATCTCTGTCACAGCCCAACTGTCAGGCCAAATGGCTGTTTAGGTGCTCTTCCTGTCCCAGTCCCTGCCCAGGGATGTTGCCGTCCTTACCCTATTTTATACGGTGTTTTTTTTTTTTTGTTTTGTTTTTTTTAACCCAACAGTCTGCCTATGTTATTTCATCTACTTATACCAGTCTGCTAAAGCTAAGCAGTTTTCCTCATGCTTCCACCCCTACTTCCTCAACAGACACCCAATGCACCCTGGCCCTGTCTGTTTTTGGTTTTCAACTTGAGTGTAGGTTTTCTGTAAACTTGCTGTGGTTCTCCACCTATCTTTCAGTCTACTTTTGCTGCAGGCCACTCATGCTCCTCTGACTTGGGCTGTAGCTTTTGCCTGACTTTCTCTGAGTCTGCCTACCTGGTCCACCCCCTTTGTAAGTCACTTTCACTGTGGGCCCCTCCCGCATTCCACTTGGAATTGTAGCTTTTGTCTGACTCAATCCACATCACATTACTTGGTACACCCCTGGAGGGTATGAGTCTCCCCTTTTGATCTAAAAGGACAGAATTTCCCCCTTGGCCCTAAGACCTTACTGTGCTCCTGTAGTGCACTGTTATTCTGGAATTGTCCTGAAACCCTTTTAGGTTCCATTGCACTGGCAAGGGAGAGGTCGCAGGGCTGTAGGAGGGCTGATACCCTCACACAGCTGAAATCTCACCCATTGGTGCCAGAAGCCTCATGACTCCCACAGCTCAGGACCCTCTCAGGCCTGCAGGCAGTAGAGAGAGCAAAAGTGTTGCCTCCAGCTTCTTTGTGGTTGCCAGAAATGTTACATTATGCAAGAGATTAGAGAGACGCATAGGCAAAAACAGCATTTTATTAGGTGTACAACTGGCTCAGCTCAAATTTTTGATGACCAAAAGGGCTGAGCAAATTTGAAAGGAAAGGCTCTAGTGTATATACTTTTTGCTAAGGGGATTGGTCTTTTTAGTAGAGAGAAACTGTGTGTGTGCAAGTGAGGATACAAAAGTAAAACAAAGCCATTCATCAGTTAGCCTTGGAAAACGACAGAGCCTTCTGAGTCTTGTAAGAACGGAGTGTCATAAAATTTGTTTACAGGTCATAGTTACCAATCCTATCTGTACAAGAACAAGGGATTGCAGCCATGCTGGAGGGGGCATTTTGCAGGGGCTGTTCAAGGATGGGAAAGCTTGTTATTCTTTTAGTCCTGCTTCAGAACAATTTATTACAGTTTGTATGCAGCATCATCTACCTGCCAAATGTCTATCACAAATGAATGAGGCATTTGGAAGTGTCATTTTACTGTATGTCTAAGACATACTCTCCCTCATTGTTTAATGTTTCTGAAGATGAATATGTCTTATGATTCAAGTGTGTATTGACTAATGTGGTTTTTCATTATGTCTTAAAAATCTTGCAGAGTGCCTATTATGCCTTGGAGCCCTGCAGACATATTATAACTTATTCTAGCTCTGAGTAGGGCATTGTTCAGAGCTTGTCAAATAAACCAGGCTGAGGATATTGGACATGGAGACCAACAATGCGTACATGCCCCCTGCCCACCTACCTGCAACCGAATTCTCCACCAAAAAATTTGAGAAACAGTTTTTCTGAAGAACTCACTCAATTCCTGAAAACCATGTTGTGATGTCCTGCCTCCTGTCTCCCAGGTTCATGATGGATAGGACTGCTGGTACAACATCCTATATTGTCTTTACCACAACCTGGAATTGCAGGGCAGCCACATACACAGTGATTTTAACACTGTTCTTATTTACACATTCATTTTCGAGGGTTAAAAAAATGTAACTCAACTCAGTGTCAAGTTCAGGTGTTTTGACAAGTATGTGTTCCTGATTTAACCACAATTACAGGGGCTGGGGATTTAGCTGAGTGGCGCAGCACCTGCCTGGCAAGCGCAAGGTTGTGAGTTTGATCCCTGGTACCAGGAGAAAACAAAAAACAAAAACAAAAACCCACAAATACAGCAATGTTCAGAGTAGATTTTCTGCCTGCAAATTTCCCTTCCTTTTCCTTCTTTTCCTCCTCCATAAATCACTGCCAAACAGAGATCATTTATTATCTCTCATGTACAGCGTTCTCCAGAACATCTTCTAATCATCCACTGTAGAATTGCTCAGCATGGTTTTGGAAATTTTGGGCTCCTCTTTAATTATCTTGCTTATTTAGCTAAAATTATGTCAATTTTATTAATCTTTTGAAAACTCATACTTCCCTTAGATGAATATCTCCATTTATTTCTATTATCTATGTCATTCTTTCTACACTAAACTTTTCCTTCCTTATGTACGCTGATTTTGAGTGGTTTTGCACATTTCTGCTCTTCATGTGTTTTAGTCAAGGTTATATTTTGAGGTCATGTTTCTTCTTAAAGTGGGCAGTATAGTTCACAGCTCTTACTTAGGCTTTTCCTGCACTCATACTATTTATGACATGCTTTTCTTTTTTGTGTTTGTTTGTTTTTCTGCAGCACTGAATCAAAATCAGTTCCTCACATGTTCTAGGCAAGCATTCTACCAACTTGGCTAAAGAGCAGGTGTAAGCGATGTTCAGTTTTGTTTTTGTTCTTTTCAAGGTTTGTCCTGGGATATATTCTGTGCAGCAGTGGATATTATTATGGACTAAATTTGTTCCTCTCACACCAAGTTCATACACTGGGCCCCTTAAAATACCTCAGACTGTCATTTGGTTTGACCATAGGTTCTTTAAAAAGGCAATTGAGGTAAATGAATTTGGTCAGCTGAGCCTGCATTACTTCAGCAGGTAGTCCTTTAAATCAAGAGAAAGACCTAAACAAAGCCTCTGTGTACACTTGCTTTTAATTACTTCTTTGCACCGATTTGAAAGATCACTTTCTTTGGAGTTTCTGCAAGTGAACAAGCTTATTGTTTGTAGGCCACTGGCATTCCAGTAGATATTGCAGGTGCCATGCATTTCACGATTGCAAACTTTTCCTAGGTTACTTTTCCGGAAGTGGGAGGCTGCTCTTATGGGTACCATCCACATGTCACTGGAGTTTAGGCACTTGTCCTTTGCATGACATTTTGGTGTCAAAGTTCCAAAAGTTCCTCATTCATCATCCTGATACTTCTGCGTTCAGAACATATGACAATGGAGACCTAGGAAGAGTGGTTGTGCACATGCCAGTTACTGACTACTTCAGCCCCAGCTACCTTTGCCCAGGCTTCAAGGCATCCAAGGCTCTCTGTCCAATCGGCTTCCATTAAATGGCAGATTTCAGACATGGTCTCCATCCCCGTGCTTGACCACCTGTGGAAAAAGTCTTTCCCTGTTACCGAACTTGTTGTTGCAACGACCAGCACAGTGTGAGAAGAAAGACCCTGGTTTTCTAAAGGCCCTGCTTCTCTAATATCTCTTTGAACAGGGGAGACTGGGATACCTACATTGGTGTACATCAGGGCAGTGTGTGCACAAACGGTTACATGAAGATGCAGCATTTATATGGCCCCCTGCAAGCCAGACAGGTGGGCTCATGAGAATGCATCACTGTGTGTAATGCCATCCTGGTCTTCCAGCCTGCAGGAGCATGAGAAATAATGTCTGTGATTTCAGCCTCTCAGCCAGTTCATTTGTTTTACTGCAGGCCTAGAAATCACATGAATGTATGTGATTTGATTGGTTTCCTTCCCTTTGTTTTACAAACTTCTCCAGTTTACTTCTTATCGACTTCTAATTTCATGATCTTTTGTTCAGAGGAACATACTGCATATGAGTTCCAATCTTCTGAAACCTCTTAAGTTCACTGAGAATTGTTTAGCGGTGTGACATATGCTCTGTCCTGGAGGAAGACATATATTGATCCTGCAATTGCTGAGTGCATTACTACAAACTAAGTAATGGAACTAGTTATCTCATACTACTCTTTCTTTATTTCCACAGTGATAGTCACTCTAGTTGTTGTGCCTGTTATTGGTAGTGTTGTGAATTTATCTGTTTGTGCTCCCATAACTAATTACAAAAGACTGGGTGGCTTGGAAAACAAATATATCTACTAACAGTGCCTTATGGTACCTCAGCCACATGAAGCAGAAAAATTACATTGATTTCTGGTGAGGCATCTATTCTTGGTTTGCTGATGGTCACCTCCATATTGTTCACCCCATAGCACTGAGGATAGTCTGCAAGGTCTCCTGGATGCTAGGCCACCACTCTATCACTAAACTATATGCCCAGCCTTGAAAAAAAATTGAGATAATGACAAAAAAATTGAGTATGACAAATTTTGCCAGGCTGCCTTGTAACTTGTGAATCTCTCACCTGAAAATCCTCTCTGAGATAAGAGAGGTTAATTCCTGTGACTATTTGCCATTTTCTTGCTGTGTCTGTGCATGGCTTTTTTAATGTGTGCCTGTGGAGACGGAGACAGAGACAGACAGAAACAGAGAGACATAGAGTCACATAGCGCTAAAATCGGCAGGACTAGAGCTGGGGATGAAGCTCAGTGTTATAGCCCTGGCCCAAGTTCTATGAAGTCCTGGGTTCCACAGCCAGCACTAAAAACAGAAACAGAAACACAAGCACACCAGCAGGGCTGATTCCTTCCAGCTTCTAAAGATAGGAGAATTCTAGGAATGTGACTGCCTCACCCTGATATTAGCGACCCAGTCCACAGCATCAGTTATTAGGGACCCCTTCAGTGGACCCAAATTCCTGCATGGTGTTACAGCACACAAGAGAAAAAAGACAAGTGGACAGTATGTGAAGTAGCAGGGAGCTGGGATGTCCTGTTCTCAGGAAACAAGAGGTGCGGGGGCAGGCAGAACTTCAGTATTTATTGATCACACTCACACTGGGGAAAATGGCAACTGGGGAAACTGGCTAGGCAGGCAAGGCTTGTAATAGATGGAAGAAAGCGTTCTTGCAAGGATAAGACAAGGGGCAATAAGGAAACTTTCATTTCTCCAGCTGCCTTATCATCTTCAGCAGGTCATATTTTCTCCTGTGAGCACCACAGCATCACTATGCTTGGGCTTTCAGCTGTGACCAGAGCAAAGCAAGGAGCTTCTGCACTGTGATCTAACTCAAACGGCAGGACAATGATAGCCTTGATATGCCCTGTCCTCAATGTATAGTCTGTGGTCTCTCACACCTCAATCATTGTTTTCCTGGTCACAATGTCTTTCTATTCCCATTGCATTTCAATTCTCTCCCCACAGCCTTTTTGAAGGACTCCTGTGATTACATACAGGATCACTCACAGTTCATAAAAATCTCTGTCATTGATCCCATTGGTAAAGTTCCAATTGCCATTTGAGATCACATTCACAGGTCACAGAAGTGAGAGTGTGGAAATATTTCAGAGGTAAGCAGAGGATTAAATGTGTTTACTCAAAATATGGATCCTACACACGCCTGGGATACCTGCCTCCATGAAGTAAAACACCGTTCCCTTAACTGTGTTCCTCTTTAGAATTCCCATAAGATTGAGAATGTTCTTGTGACTGCTTCCTCTCCAGGGCCCCCAAACCATCTTGGACGTGTGGGTGCTCTTCATGCATTAACCCCTTAGCGTGTACACCGGTGTCTTGGTACCTTTTCTTCTTGCTGAGACAACATAGCCAACACCCAGAGTTAAGGAGGAAAGCTTTATTCACCTCAGGGTTTGTGGAGGTTTCAGTTCCTAGCTGGCTGGCTCCAGTGGAGTGCAGCATGTCAGAGGGGCATCACAGAGGAGAAACAGTTCATGGCAGGCAGGTGGCAAAATGCATTATGGCAGCAAGCAGCAAGCCACAAACAACAAACAACAAGCAGTTGTTTCTGCCTCTTTTATCTTATGCAGACTACCTGCCCTAAGGGCAAGCAGCATTCATACCCAGGGTGGGGCAGCCTTAAAACTACGGAAACTGTGCTAAACCATTCAGAGGACTGATTTAGTAATCACACATTCTGAATTCCATCATCACTCACTCCAGATCCGGTCATCTGCTAAAAGCCCCACCAATGACCACGTGAGGCTTTCGGGGGTGCAGCTGGATACAAACCATGACAAGTTTTCCAAGGAAGTGTGTGCCATCAGCTGCTTTCCATCTATCATGGAAATGTTCCCACTTTGGGCCAACTGTATATCTCAGACAGGATCTATGGGCAATGTATGCCCACAATCATAGCCAGGGCCCCACCCCTTGTATGCCAAGAACTCAGAAACCTGAATGGAATATCTGATGCAGGAACACCATCCGATCAAGACTTAAGCCCTGTCCACAACTGGCAATTCATCTGCAGAGGTTGAGGTCATTAGTCCCCGGCATTTTCCCTCCACTGTCCTCCACGCAATGGACCTCAGCCTTCTACTACTCAGTGGTATTTCTGGCCTGTCAGTTGTCAGTCACTAGACCCCAGCTCATCTACTCTTATAGTGGGGACTCAGAGGGCCTCTGCTGAGCACAGCGGACACAGCGCCCACCTCCAGCAGTCATCAGGGCATCTCCCAGGCATGCACAGTGCTCAGGGGTTTCCAGGACACTAGAGCTGTCAAGAGATGCTTCTTATGTAGAACAGTGTAGGTGGCCAACTTGGCTCTTGCTGACAGAGTCAGAGGGACAATGAGAGGAGATAGGGTGTCCGGTTGGCACTGGCCCATTCATACAACTGTGTCTCCTCAAACCCCACTGCCCCTTCCAGCTGGTGATGCTGAGTCCCAGATATCATGAACATATTCAGGCACATACATTCTACTCTTGCCTCCCTCTGCTCCAGTCCCTTCTGTGCTACTGCTGTATCAACAGCTGTGAGTAGCATTTGATGGTTTAGACCTTAAATGTCCCTCAGAGACTCATGAGCTCAGAGGTTGGGGTCTGGAAGGTCATTGGATCACGGATGGGCAAGCACTGCACATCACTACATTGATCCAAAATGAGTCTTTACATAAATGTGCTATCAGGAGGGGGAGCCTGCTGGAAGGATTGTGTCCCTGGGACACACCTTCTGAGGGTCCATCTCCCTCCAGGGCTTCTCCTTTCTGCCTCTCTCTCCTTCTTGACTCCCATGGATATCAGCACTTTCCTCCTCCACCAGGTCTTTCTGCCATATGGTGACTACCTCAGAGGTAACAGACCATGGAGTGAATCCACTGAAAAGGATAACTCATACTAAACTTCTCCCCTTGTAACCTGTGTGTCAGGTATTGTGCAAAATTGCTGAGAAAATCATATAAGCCATTGTCATGGAGACAGGCCACTGCTTTCCCTTAGATGCCCCGAAGGTCCCCCTTTTGATGGCAATACCATGTATGCTTTCCATTACATCTTCAGGATGTTTTTACATTTCTTCTCCTCAAATTAAAAGGCAAATGCCCCTTTGATATTTCAGAATTTCAAATCCTGTCTTTTCTCATGAGAGTGCAGATTAGTACAGCTCCAGATGGGCTCACAGGGGGAAGCTCTCCCAGACCTGTCATTCACCAGCCAGACACCTGGGAAACTCCCAGCCCAGGGAGACTGCAGCTCTGCCTCTGTGAGGCGGGTCTGACCAGGCGTGTCTGTAGGGCTGCAGGAAGGTGTGCCCTGCATGGACAGCACTCAGCCCTGTGCATGCCTTGAGCTGTGACCACGCTGAATGGCAGGTGGCTGTTGTTTCTAACAGGAATTGTTCCAGCCCCTATCACGCTGGGATGTTGCTCTTCCCGTCCTTGCTCTCTAAGACATAGCAGAGGATGTGCGGCTCTACAGAACATCAAAGTGCAAATCAATCAAAAGGGGAAATTTCATGATTAAATTCAGTAAATCCTGCAGCTTCAAGAACTTGCTACAAAAGCAATGTGAGGAGTCTTCCCCAGGGGATGCAGCTCAGTCTCCCAGAATGCGAGTGAAGGGTGAGCTCCTTTCCTCCCAGCTGACTTTCCAGTCTAAGCATTACTCTCATTCATTTCCTCCACACAACACCTGGCCCCTGCTTAGAGCTGTGCCAATGACGCTAAAATTCATTGAAGTGTAACACTCCAGTGGACTTCCTCAGGCTCTCAGGACAGCAAGGTTGTTCAGACTAGAGCTTCCTGCCCACAATCTAAAAAAAAATCCTCATATTTCCCAGGAAATCCTCACAGATGATGGGTGTAAGTGACCTAGTTCCTAAATTGTCTCCATAGACACTGGCACAAGAGGTCAAAGCACGTCCCACATCCGACCCAAGTGGACATTCCTCTCTACTCCATCCAGGAACCAAACAGAACTGCTCAGAGCAGAGTTCAATTTTCAGACCCAAGATCCCTCAGCTGAGGGCATCCCCATTACCATCACCCAGTAAAGTCAGATCCCAAAGAAGGAACTGCAGTTTATCCAAGGCCCAAACTGCGCTGGCTCCACACCCTCCCTGGCAATTCTTGGCTGGGCCCTACTTGCGCACTTGTCTCTTGCTTGTTCTTTCGGTCCTGGTGGGCATCACTCTGCCTTCCTGCCGTGGCTGCTGCCCCAGACTTCACCATGCTATGTGCAAGGCTGGAGCCTGCTCAGCCTCGTTCCCTCACGTAAACCACAGACACACAGAGGGAAGAGCACTTGCTCAGTGAGGCTTGGCATCAGTGGGCCTTTGAAGAAACGGGGTTCTTCACTGGAAAAACTCTGCAATAGATTTGAATGACTCAAGTACATATTAAGGATTTTTTTTTTTTAATTTTAAAGTGTAACATGGTGAAAGGGTAAAAGAAGGTAAAAATGCAGTGTATTTAACATTTCTTTGTATTTTTTACCTTATCTGTTTCAGCCATTTATTCTTTTACATTTCCAGGAGCCTGTTTCTCAATGCCATATGATCTTCTTCCAGGTCACAAAATAGGATTTTTGCAATTTCTTTTATAAAACAGTAAAATTCATATAATGCATAGAGAATAATATTTGTGTAAGAAATTACATTAAAATTAAGAACTTCATATAAATTAAGAGGATTAAATGGAGCTATTTAAAAATAGAAAATAATCTCCAAGTAACATATGTAGAAGAAAAATGGAAAGATGGCTTATATTCATTTTTTCAATCCTCACTCTGTTTGTAGATTACTTAATAAAGTGACTGCTCTTCTCAAAGACAGAGTGAAGAGTCTGTTTCAGAACTCACCTGGAACTGGAGAACTGCTGCACGCGGCACTGGTGGGGGAGTGGGACCTTGTCCTGCCTCAAGCCGTCAGCACCCGAGTGGCCCTGGGAGTTGGGCTGTCACTCCATCTCTCAATATTTTCTTATAACACATGGCAAAGGCATTGATCTTGTTCAAAAGTTCCAAGGTTCCCATATTGCCATTTGGTCTGGATCCTTGAATTGCACAGGAACTTGTAGCAAGCAGGATCCCTCCTGGGCACCTGCCTATGCAAAGGTGACTGATACTGGACCAAGCCCTCAGGGATGAACTTCTTTGGTTTCCCATAGCTGCAGTGCTCTCTCCCCCGGGATACACCATGATCCTACTCAGCATCTTCCAGGTGGCCTCCATACTGGCACACTTGACCTGAATGAAGCTGCCACCCAGGACAGTGATGAGGATGATGGTCTTAGACATGCTCTGGTCATCACCAACCATCGTATCATAGATGAGGCCCAGGGCAGCCATAGAGACATAGGAGTGGCTGGGAGAGGCCACTTCCTTCATCATTGCCGGAGTCTAGCTGAGGATCACAGGGAAGTGCTCCTAGTAAGTTTTAGTGACAGTCACCAGCATTGCTGCCATTGTGGTTGGCTCCTTTATTAGCATCCATGACATTATTAATCAAAGTCATTGTGGGTGGTACCAGGGAGAGGAATGAATTCTTCCCTTAATCTCTGTTGGAGCCTCATCGACTGCTTTGATGGGGAGGAGGAATGGGAGAAGAGCCACTGGACACTTAAGAGGACCCAGTGTGCCAGCAGCAGAAACCTCCTCTACGGTGCCTAGGAGCAGAGAACAGAAGGAAGAAGATGAGAACAGCATGCATGGCAACTCTCACAAAGGCTGATTGTAGGTCTGCTCTGTGGGTGGTGCTCTAGGGCCTCACAGACTCCTGTCCACAGAGAACCTGGCACAGGAACTGAGACTGCTCCTGAGGGCACAGCTGGCCCACAGAGGACGAGGATCCGGGGCAGATGGTGGGGTGAATGGTATTCAGCTCCACTGGGTCCCCTGCTGTTCTGCAGTAGATGGGACCCTTGGTACACAATGATGGCAGCACATTACAGTGACTCCTGACATTTCCGGCTCTTCTCTTTGACCTGAGGACATAGCATCAAACACTTGGCCCCTGAGCTCCTATAAGAGGCATGGAGGGGCCATCAGTCTGCAAGCATGGTCCTCACCCCTCAACCCTCATAGCAGGGATGGGCTGGACTCTGTATGTCCCCCACCATTGCAAGGTGAATGGCCTTCTCTCTATCCACTTGGGACCTGCAACTTTCCTATGGCAGGGCCTGGACCCCAGCCCTCTGCTTGCTGAAAGCAAGTGACGTCCTCCCTGTGAGGGGTTCACATCTGACTACACATGCTGGGGCAACAACAACAGGGTTCCAAATTCAGTGGGTCCACGTGCCCTAGGATAGTGACCTGCTTGCTTGTCACCTTAATGAAAGGTAACATGTGGGACTCTCCCTTTGGTGACCTGAGCCACCTTCTTTAAACCTCAGCCATATCACTCTGAGACATACAAAGGAGAAGTGAGGAAAACCAGTCCCTCCATGGCTTCTGGGTCTGCCATAGGTGACAGAAGACACTGGTTGAGGCAGTTGTCCTGTGTATTCAGATGAGCTGTTCCCTCTGCCCACATGTGGATCCTTGGCGGGGCCTAGGACCCTGTGCAGCCCCCAGGAGATGACAGTGCCGGCCAGGCTCTGGGAAGTTCTTTCTTATTGGGGGTGTGTGGTGTCTTCCTTCCTTTAGAACTCATCAAAATCTCTCACCAGGACAGATCCTGGTCTCCCTCTGCTGACTGGATGTGGTTTCTGCTGCGACTTCATGATGCTCCTCACAACGCATGGCCCATAGAGATGAAAGTAAAGACTCAGCCCTCTGCACACCCCTGAATGTGCTTTCTCCAGGCGAATAGAAGCCACAGGTTCCAGAGACCTTTTCTTGTCCAGAGCAGGTCGAGGTACTCAGCTGACATGCAGATGAATGTAGCCAGTAAAGGCTACCATCACTGATCTTCCTGAGGCCACAGTAGCCTGACAGCAGGTGCAGGGTTCCCATGTGCTGGATCTGTGACCTGAGCCCACACTCTTCAGACAGAAGCATCCTATTTTGTGACACAATGGGGAGTGGCAAAGCTGCAGTCTGTTTAATAGGGTTGTCAGCAAAGTCAAGGTGATCCTCTGCTCTTAGAGTGCAGTGTTCCCTCAACAGTCCTCCCTGTACATCCTCCCCTTCGGTCCTGGAAGGATCCCCACCCCTGTGGGCCTGAGTCCTCCTCCCTCAGATTCCAGGTCACAGTGCAGGACACCTCTCTCTTTGATAACATGGGTGAGCTGTGTCCCAGTGTGTTGTGGGTCCTGGGCCTGTCTCAGTTCTCGCCTTGGCTGAGGACAGAGTCTGGGCTGCTCCACTGCCGAGGCCGCACTCCTTCCACCAGGCCCTTCATGTCCCTTAGACCTGGATACAGAACCAGTGACGCCATGCCTGCTCACATTGCATGGGGCCTCCCTGGACTAGGAGCTCCTATGGGATACTCTGTGCTACAAAGTTTCTGACATTCTCAGAGCTCCACCTGTGGAAGTTGGGAGCCCCTCGCAAGGATGTGGTAAGGCTGGCAGATGGGCAAAGAGGACCTCTGTGGGGCTTCTTCCGTGTGGCAGCATTCTTCATAATTTCTAACTCTTTACCATGAACTAGGTTCCTGGCAGTCTCAATCCCTATCTGTTTACCTGATTGTACCACCACACACCAAGGCAGAGATGGATCTGGTAGTACAGAGACCTCTCTCTTGGGTATGGCTAATTCACTCCCCCTGTAGCTTGTCACCTTGAACCCTAACTCAGTCCACCCACACTATTCCTCTCACCTGCAGTGCCCCCCTCAAAACAGTACCTAGGTTACTCTGACCAAGTAAAGCAAACCTACAGGAATATCATATTGGTCAATGTGCCCAGGGCCTCCCGGACCCACAGCAGGAGTGGAACACAATTCCATTTGCTTACTAGCTAGTATAAAAAACTATATAGTGTATTTATATACTGCGACAATGCTAAACACAATTGTTTTAGAAGCATTTCCTTAGTTAATAAATGTTGCTTATTTATGTAATTATTATTATACATACAAAATTTAATTTCTTTTCCAATCTTGGGTTCTGTATAATAATCTTGTTATATTGGGCATAAATCCAAGGGCAATGTTGAATAATTCCTTGAGCCCAAAACTCTTCTGTGGAATATTCAATCTTAGATTGCATATGATTCAAGCTACTGTGAGAATCAGGTTCCTCAAATAGATTCCTAAAGCAAAGATGCCCCATAACATCTGGCACATGAAACATGCCCATCTCTCTTAAATTGTAAAACCCAAGCCTCAGGACTATACCAACTGGGAAACAGGCCCCACAGATTGTGATCAAGACTTGTATGCCTATTTTAACTCAGATATTACTGAAGTGTTGATAGGCTGAAACCAGTGGTTCTATGAACAATCAGACAAAACTAGTGGAAACAAAGGGAACATTGGGAAGAGGAGCTGAGATAGGATTCCACGTGAGTAGCCAATGCGTGAACTGACATCATTGGGCATAGATGTATTTGAAGGTAGGAAGTGGGATGATCACATCTCCCCATAGACTTAGACATAGCTAAGTTAGCATGGAGGGATTTCAGGTAAGCCACACACAATACAGGTTTTGGTTGTAAGGGCAGAAAATGGAATGTACTGCTGAATCCTGTGCCTCTGGGCAAGTGTGGAAGAGACTTCTTGTCACGTCATCCACAAACCTAGGGCTTTGGAAGATGAGCAGCATTGGTAGGTGACTTTGAACCTACCATTTAGTAGATGGGTAGGTCTATTTAGGAATGCTTAAAAAAAGTCCTGGTTCCTTCATCCACACCATCTTTGCCTCCTCAGCAGATTCCATTTATCTGGGCACCAGGTTAGTTGCTGTT
>NW_004955498.1:2365952-2367838 GCF_000276665.1 Chinchilla lanigera | reverse complement strand
CTCAGCAGCCCCCTGTTAGACACAGGAAGGATCATGCACTTGAGGGATGGAAAGAAATTCACTAGTAACTGAAATGGAGGTTGAATCACCCAGCCCAAGAACTCAAGGGAGGAAGATGAACGCCCTTCCTTCACACCTGGCACAAGCACAAGGTGTGTAGACTCACACAAGCATTTTCTCCTCCACCCCTTTATCCTCCCCTTCAGGCCTCTTCCCTAATCTCAGAGCACTGTATTTAATTGAAGCCCCTTCCCCCAGCCAGTGCCTTCTGTGATCCACATGGCCCTTCAGGTGCCCAGCAGAATAAGGAAGTTCTGAAGAACACTTCTACATTATCTGAGGAAGAGAGTCCTGTCCAGAGTTCCCACCATTTCCAACAAACCTAAGGAGAGGAGACCGCCAACAAGCTTCCAGCATTTCCATCAGCTGAAGGAGAAACACAGTCAAGAGGACCCAGAATAGAAGCTGCTGAGTGCAGGGAGCTCCATTGCCTCAAATGAATACATGGACATTGTGAGTGTTGCCAGGGACCTTAAAACTACCCCTGGATTCTGCAGAGGTCAGGGCCCTGGGAAGCGGTCAACCTTGCAGACAGTGAATTTTATCCCAACATAATTGTACATAATTGTGATGGTTATAAAATCAACAACAGGAGATGTCTGTGTGCCTCTTCTTCGATGTTGGGACAGGGGAGGAAGGGCAGAGGTGTGTGTGTGTGTGTGTGTGTGTGTGTGTGTGTGTGTGTGTGTGTCTGTGTGTGTGTGTCTGTGTGTGTGTGGGCAAAGGAATAGAGAAAGAAAGGTACTGTGGGGTTGTGGTTATCAGTGATAAAACCTCAGGAAGACAGAAGTGGCAGATAAAACCTGGCTTAGGACAGTTTACTGATAACAAATGTATTCATTAAATTTTGTACCTTAGGTAAAAGAGGATGGTGTTTCTCTGCATGTGTAGAGTGCCTGCTACTGGATTAGAAAGAGATAGCATGTATAGGGTGGGAGAGACTTTCCTAGAAAAAGCACAAACTCTGATTACCTCCACACCAACCTTGTAGTGGTATTTCTTATATCCAGCCTATGCTGTAAGCAACTCAGAGCTTTCAGGAAAACAAAAAAAGTTCTTGCTTCAGGTCCCCAGCATTCCTGTGAAGCACTAAAATGGTCACATTGAATCTCATAGATTCAACACTGCTTTGGTCACTTTCTCGGAATGGAGTAGTCAAATAGGGACAGGGTGGTGGGAGTGATCCATCCTCAGAGTTTGCAACAAAGGGGAGCGTTGCTTGTAATCAAGTGTTGTAACACTTTATTTTAGACAATTTTAAATTTAAACTCAGTTGTAAGAAACCAAGTAGGTCCTGTGCAACTTTGATCCCCACCTGCAATGGGAAAATATTAAAATATTACTATTGTCCATTTTCTCAGATGGATATTGACATCCATGCTGCGAAGATGTCTGATATATTTCCATCAACACAGGTATCTTATCTTTCCTGCTTCCCTTGTGGAGACACATCACTTCCTTCACACACACACCCTCCTGTCCCCTGGAAACCACCAGTCTGTTACTCATATATAAATTGATCCTTTCAATGATGTTACAAAATGGTTTCACAAAAATGTATAAGATTTTGTACTGCTTTTTTATAATTTAATGCAATTCTCTGGAGATTTGCCAAAATCTATGTGTGTGTGTGAAGAGTCCACTCCTTTTTTAGTGCTGAGCAGTAATCCAAGGGATGGATGTACCAAGGATTTTGTTTCTTTTTTAACGATTATTCCACCTGAGAACATCTAGGTTGTTTGCATCCAGTGCCTCACTGTTACCAATGAAGCTGCTCCAAACATGATCACACTGATTTTTAAATTTTAAAGAGAATAGTAAATGAG
>NW_004955498.1:2345516-2363597 GCF_000276665.1 Chinchilla lanigera | reverse complement strand
TTTTTTCAGAGCAATATAATTTTCACTGTATAGATCTTTTACTGCTTTTTTTAGAATGATTCCTAGGTATTTCATCTTTTAGATGCTATTATGAAAGATGTGGCTTCCCGAATTTCTCTTTCACTCTATTTGTTGCTTGTTTATAAGAATGCTATTGATTTTGGGGTGTTAACTTTGTATCCAGCTATGCTACTGAATTTGCTCATTAAATCCATGAGCCTTTTGGTGGAGCTTTTGGGGTCTTCTGTGTAGAGTATCATGTCATCTACAAATAATAATTTCACTTCTTCCTTTCCTATCCTTCTTCCTTTTATTTCTCTGTCTTGTCTAATTGCTAATATTTCCAGTACTAAATTGAATAGGAATGGTGACAGTCGACATCCTTGTCTTGTTCCTGATTTTAAAGTGAAACTTCCATTTTTTGACCATTTAGTATGATGCTAGCCATTGGTTTACCATAGATGGCTTTGATCAGCTTGAGGTAAAGGCCATCTCTTCCTATTTTCTGTAGGGTTTTTATTATGAATAATTGTTGGACTTTATTGAAGGCTTTTTCTGCATTGGTGGAGATGGTCATGTGATTTTTGTCTTTGACTGTATTGACATGTTGTATTACACTGATTGATTTGCTTATGTTGAACCATACCTGCATTCCTGGTATGAATTCCTCTTGGTCGTGCTGTATAATCTTGTATTCTGTTTA
The DNA here is from genome assembly GCF_000276665.1 of Chinchilla lanigera. Classification (NCBI taxonomy): domain Eukaryota; kingdom Metazoa; phylum Chordata; class Mammalia; order Rodentia; family Chinchillidae; genus Chinchilla; species Chinchilla lanigera. Next base: position 2,362,894 of record NW_004955498.1, on the reverse strand, counting down.
CTAGTATTTTATTGAGAATTTTTGCATATATATTCATTAGGGAGATTGGCTGGCGTTCTCTTTTTTGGTTGCGGCTTTCTCTGGTTTGGTATCAGGATAATACTTGCCTCCAGGAATGAGTTGGGGATCCCTCCTTCCATTTCAATTTCATTAAAGACGTTGTGGAGAATTGGTGTTAAATCTCTAAATTTTCTGTAATATTCAGCTGTGTATCCATCAGGACCTGGGCTTGTCTTCATTGGCAAGTTTTTATTACATTCTCAATTTCACTGGTTGAAATTGAGTTATTCAGGATTTTCATATTTTCTTCATTCAGCTTTGGTAGTTCATATGTACCTAGAAATCTGTCCAATTCCTCTGTATTTTCCATCCTATGAGAGTAAAGATTTTCAAAGTAGGTAATGATGATCTTCTGAATTTCTTCTGGATTTCTAGTGATTTTATCCCGTTCATTCCTTATTGCATATATTCCAGTTTTTTCTTTCCTTTTTTTGATAAGGTTAGCTATGGGTTTATCTATTTTATTGATTCTTTTAAAGAACCAACTCTTCGATTCATTAATTCTTTGTATTGCTTTTTTAGTCTCCATTGTGCTAATTTCTGCCCTGAGCTTTATAATTTCCTGTTTTCTTTGGGCTCTTGGTCTGACTTGCTCTTCTTTTTCTAGGAACTTGAGGTGCAGTATACAATTGTTTATTTCAGCTGGTTCTGTTTTCCTGAGGTGGTAAATCACCACTATAAATTTCTCTCTTTGAAATGCTTTCAATGTGCCTCACAGGTTCCTCTAGCTTACATGTAAATTTTCATTTGATTGTAAATAGTATTTAATTTCTGCTTTGATTTCATCTGTGACCCATTGGTTGTTCAAGAGGTTGTTATTTAATTTCCAACTGTTTATGGGGTTTTTGTGTTTTCTTTTGTCATTAATTTCCAATTTCATTGCACTATGGTCTGATAGTATACATGGGATAATTTCATTCTCTTTGCATTTACTTCAACATGTTCTATGTACCAATATATGGTCTATTTTAGAGAACATACCATGTACAGCTGAGAAGAATGTTTATCCTCATACTGTTGGTTGGAATACTCGGTAAAGGTCTACTAAGTCCATATGTTCACAAGTTTGGTTAAGTTCTGTTATTTCTTTCCCAATTTTTTGTCTAGCTGATCTTTCTCTTTGTGACAATGGTATGTTAAAGTCACCTGTTGTGATTGTGTTACTGCTTATTTCATTTTCATATCTGTAAAAATTTGTCTTACATACTTGTGTGCTCCTATATTTGGTGAATAGATGTTTATGTTTGTTATCTGTTCTTGCAGTTTTCCCCTCACAAGTATGTAGTGATATTCTTTATCTCTTTTGATTGTTCTTGGTTTGAAGTACACGTTGTCTGCAAACACAATAGCTACACCCTCTTTTTTCTGGGTTCCTGTCTCATGGAGTATTGTTTTCCATCTTTTAATTTTCAGTGTATAAATTTCTTTTTGAGTTAAATGTGTTTGTTGTATATGGCATATGTGTTCACCAATTCACTCTGCTAGTCTGTTTCTTTTGGTTGGTGCACTGAGACCGTTTACTTTGATGGTTATAACTGATATGTACTGGCTTATCTTTGTCATGACATTTTTCTCCTGATGGATCCTTCTTTTTCCCTCTGTTTAATTGCTCTGCTTGATGGTTCCCTTCTGTTGTTCTTGAAGTTGTGGCCTGTTTTATCTCTTTCTAGAATATCTTTTAGTACCTTTGTAGGATTGGTTTGGTGCTCATGAATTTCTTCAGTTGTTCTTTTCATGAAAATATTTTATTACTCCATTAAATTTGAAGGATAGTTTTTCAGCATACATCAATCTGTTTTGGAAGTTATTTTCCTTTAGTATCTGAAATATTTCACACCAAGGGCTTCTAGCCTTCATGGTTTGTGTTGAGAAATCTGCCGTGATTCTAATGGGCTTCCCTTTATAGGTGATCTGGTTTTACTCTCTAACAACTTTTAATATTTTGATCTTTTGTTGAGTTTCTGGGATCCTGATCACTATATGTCTGGGTGTAGATTTCTTTTGCATATGATTAACTAGAGTTCTATATGTTTCACTTATCTATATGTCTGATTGTTTTCCCCTGATTGGGAAATTTTCTGCTATTCTTTCTGCAAGTAGTCTTTTTATGCCATTTGTTTTAAAACCCGCTGTTTCACTGGTACCTATTAATTTATTGTTTTTCTTTGCTTCATCCTGTAGCTGTTAAGTTGTTATTTCCGGGTTCCTTTTTGTTTTTAAGAGATCCCTCCTTTCATGTTCATTAGTGGCAATGCTGTCTTCAAGGTCTGAAAGTCTATCTTCAGGTTCATTCAGGAGGTTTTGCCAGCTTTCAATGGATTTTTTAATTTCCTGGCTATCTGTTTGAATCTGTTTCATACATTCTAGTTCTTTTCTATGTTATTCACTCAAGGTTTCCATGAGTTGTCTATGCTCTTCTATTTTCTTATCGATGTCATCTTTGGATATGCTGAGCACTTCTTTCATTATTGCTGTCGTTTCTTTTTTCACCTGAGACATTATTTCTGCTCTGATGTCTTCTATGGCCTGATGGAGTTGTTTCTTTACCTCAGTTTCTATAATTTCAGAAATTTCAGTTCTAAAACTTCCAAGCTCTTCCCTGTTGATGTCTCTTGGGCTTGTTTTGGGTGGTGTGGAGGTCTGGAATTGCATTTTGCTCATTCGTTTTGTCATTTTTGAAGATACAGAGATTCCCTGGAGGGCTGCCTCACTCTGCTGATTGTGTGTGAGTGGCAGGGTGTGTGTCTCAGGATCCCCAGTGCTCAGTGCAGCTGCTATGCTGTTGAGTGGTGGCCGGGTGGAATCTCAGATGCTCCCGAAGTTTCTTGCATTCAGTTGGCTTCCAGGGATGTGTGGGAAGGGTGGGGAAGGCTTACTGGAGTTCCTGAAACTGCCTCAGGTTCTTCCCAACTTCCACAAGACTAGGTGGGATGCAGCTCATTTTTATTGAGGCTTCAGATATTGCCCAGGACATAACCTGCTTCCCACACTGGCAGGTGAGGTGTGAGGGTCGACTCTTCATGGCCGCTGACTCTGTCTAGCTGTCAGCTGAGCTCCCAGGGCCATGTGGGTTGTTCTGAGAGTGACCACCAAGGTGCCAGAAGTTGTCCAGGCCTTCATGTCCCTCACACACTAGTGGGGGGGGCATCAGAGTGGCTCACCAGGGTTCCTACAAATGTCTGCAATTCAGCCCAGCACCCCCAGGCACACTATGTATGCAGGGAGTAACCACCAAGGCCCAGTGGCTTCCTGGGGTTCCACCTACCTCACACTCTGGTCAGCGAGGCACAGGGATGACTCGCTTGCCTTCCTGAAGATGTCCAGTGTTCAGCTCATCCCCTGCAGGCACACTTTGGGTGTGGCAAGTAGCCACCAAGGCCCCAGAGGGTGCCCGGGGTTGTGCCTGCCTCACATACTGGTCACGGAGGCACAGCAGCAACTCACTAAGCTTCCTAAAGATGTCTGGTGTTCAGCCCAGCTCCTGTAGACACACTATGGGTGTGGCTCTTAACCACCAAAGTGTCAGAGGGAATCACACTGATTTAAGGTGAATATAATTGTTTATTCTCTGGGAAATATGCATCTGCATTGCATGATCATTGTGTGATTTATTTTTTTAAAATATGAGCCATTATTATTAGAAAAATATGAGAACTATAGAAAATTGAGCAGATAGTATACAGTTCCTCTATACTCTCATATCATTATATGATATCCTGTATACTTAATTTCCTGCATGATTATGCTATACTTTATATAATTTGTGATTACTCCAATAACATCTAACTAAGGAAGTTAGCATAAATCAGTACTGATACAGTATTTTTAACCAACAAGCACTGTTTAGATTAGATGTGTTTAGATATGTTTAGATTAGTTACACTGTTTAGATGTGCTTTGTGTTGGTTCTATGGGTTTTGACAAGAGAAAAACATGTATATTCATCACCACAATAACACACAGAATCATTACAATGCCTTACCATCACCCGTGCTTAACCTATGCATCCCTCTCTTACTGTTGCCAAAGCCATCCACTGGTCTTTTTCTTCTCTACAGCTTCCCCTTGTCAGGATAATATATACTTGAAATCACACAGTGTGTAGGTCTTTCACACTCACGTCTCCACTTAAGTTACATGTAGTCCTTCCAACACTCGAAAGCTCATTTCCTATTACTGATATTATTTCACAGTATGGAAGAATCACAAATTGTGAATACATTCATTTATTAAGGATGGCTTGGTGGCATCCAGGTTGTGGCAACTATGAACAAAGGCATTTCAAGTAAAATAACAGACTTGCTAGCAAAGAGAGACAGAGTTTAGGCAAAAATCATGCCTCGCTCCAGTTCATGTGACATTAGAGATGAACAGGAAATGAGGATTGTGAGCAGCAGGTCACTGGGGTGAGGACTGTGAATTTTGATGGCAGCTGTGAGGTACATGAGTGCTTTCTGTGCTGAGGATGCAAAGTCATGGATCTAGTACTGAATGCAACATGTGATGGCTGGGTCCTATCTTAGTCAGTGCTTCATAAGTGTATTAATTTTTCCAAAGAACTATTTCTCCCAAGAGAAACAGTGAGTATCCTAGTGAGCTTTATACTTTAGTTTCCGATACAGGAGTTATTTTTCACTGCTAGAGATGGACAGATCAAACCCTGGATCTTGTTTTTGCAGCACCAATGCTGCAGGACTGAGGTACAGTCCACAGCCTTCACCCGTGCACCTGTGATCCATGTGGATTGGTTCTGTCAGGCACAGACAGGAGTTACAAACCTGTCAGGGTAAATGACCCTCTTCATAAGAAGGCAGTGATGCTCCTACCTACTAGGAAGAGAGTAGTATCCTGATGATCCCCTTGAATAGGTATTGAGGATCCTCTGCCTGGTTTCTATGGTAAATGACTGTCTTCAAAGCCTACAAATGGCATAGAAACCTTGTGCTCAGAATCCTGAAGGCAAAATGTCTGTGTTACACTGCGCTTGAGGTTCTGCTACTTCCAAAGCAAAATGAAACTATAAAAGTTATCATTTTCTTTTCTACATAAGCAACTATTCCAAACTTCTTCCTGCTGAATTTATAATGAATACCCTTCCTCTCTTCAGCCCCCCAAATATAATGGAATATGCAGATGTCATCAGCTCCAGGGGCCTGGAGCCTGGTTTAGAGCAGGATGAGCTGAGGCCTCCTGGAAGCAATAAGTCATCGGTGGAGGTCTGCATTGTCTCTGTGGTTCCCCTCTATCTGACCCTATGAAAGTCCTTACCCACTTGGACAAGGTGAGATGCTGTTTGAGGCACTTGGACCCTTGCTACTCCTTGGAGCTAGCTTTAGATAATTTTTCTTTTTTTCCTTTTTGCCAAAGTATGTAGCCTATTTTGATTTCATAATGTGCGAGAAACTGAACATAACCATTTCAATCTAATTGGACTGTAGCATTACCAAAAACTGCACAGGAACTGGCTGAGACATAGGGCACCCTGAAAGCTCATTAGACTAGCCTGCTGCTTTGGGAACCAATGGCAATAGAGGGCACAGTACATGTACACCATCCTTTCTCGTGAGAACTGCTTTAGAAAAGGATCAACCAGATTACTTTAGGAGTAGTCCTCCAAGGATGTGAACTTTTCTGCTATGAAACATGCATGTTGATCTATTTCATAGAAGTGTTTATTTAAATCAAGGCTCATATCACAATGACTGGCTATGGAGTACCTTTGCTCAGCTTATAAAGCAAGTCTGGAATAATTGGTGTCTCATGGAATGAATAACTTGCTCATTGTGTATTTCTATTTGTTGTACACCATAGCTCCTCCAGATCCATGGAGGAAGAACTTCATTAAGAACATAATTCTTACCATGCATCCTCAGGTGGAGATATTTTCATGTTACCATCAGCACCAGCTCAGGACACAGAGAGCATAATGCTCCAAGCTGGGCAGGCTGAGGCCAGGTCCAGGAGAAGGGGGTGAATGCAACACAGCAACAGGAAGAGGAACCCTCCAGTCAGCACAGAGATTTGACTGAGTTTGGCCACACCTGCCCTTCACATTCAGGAGGACATTACAACTGTCATGACACTGATAGGGGTGCTCAGGATTCTGAAGGGAGGAGGAGGCACAATGGAAACACTACAGTCAGCACCTGTGGGGTGGCTCCTGCCCAGGAAACTCAAGGTAAGACTCAGCTTATTCCTATCAGTGGGAGAGACATACATGCATGAACCACTTAAGGGGGCAAACAGAGAGATCTGTGTGATGTGTGGCCGCGGCATGACTATCATTCCAGGGCTCATTCAATTCCTGTTACAGATATGATTATATGGAATAAGTAATGGTCTCCAAGTATTTCAGAGGAATAGGATAATCTACTGACTATGCTTAAGGGCAGTTGGACTGTAACACTTTGTGTCTTATAAAAAAGGGAAAGATAAGCTGTGTGTAAGCAAGAATTTGTAATGTCACCCTAAGTGGCTAATTGAAAGTGCATGACGAAAAGTAACAAGGGTGATCTCTTAAGATAAAATTCTCCTCCTTTATGGGAGGTTTTTTTCAGATGGTGAGATAGGTGTGGAAGTTCTTCAGCTATTGTAAGTGCCCAGCTACTATGACAGATGCTTCAGATGCAGAATCAATGGTATTTTCACATTATTCTAAAAATGTTAACAGGAGGGGTCTTCTTCATCACTTGTCAGTATTCATCTGTTCTTCCCTTCTCAATAACCTCCAGTCTTAGCAGGCTGAAGATTTTCTCCTCCCTTGGATTCATGGTCAATCTGTGTTGGAGACCACTACAAAGTGGCTCTCAGCTGGATTTAACATTAACCAATTGGCTTTCCATGTTTACTTGTGAGTTGTCTGAAGTTTAGGCACCTTGTCTGAAGATAGGCAGTGGATGCATAGTAAGTAAGTCTCTGTGAGTCCTTGGTCACCCTGAAGGCTGTATTTACCTGTAAATCTGTGACACCTCAAAGGACAAGATAAGGCCACAGTTGAGGACCTCTGGCTTCAACCCCAATTAACTTAAAGGAGATTGTATCTACAGGCATCTCACTCCTGCTGTGAGGGCCTTCTTACAGATAACATAGTTCTCCTGAATTAACATAATATATTACTTGGGAAAGTACTACCCAGATTCCCATGTTTTCTGTAGGAGTATCCCCCTCCTTTGTTTGTAAACCAAATAAAAACGGGCCACCCAGAGAAGCCTTTGGCTAAACTCAGAAATATCAAAGCTGTAAGAGAGTTAGTCCTTCCTGGATCCCTGAAATCATTGCCATAATCTCATTTATTTAAGCTTTCGATATCCACTTGCTTGGGAGATTGCAGGCCTAATCAGCGTGCAATAACTAAGAGTTCTTTAACCTGATAAATCTGCTAACCTGTGAGCTGTTCCTACAGCCCATATGACTGTCTGTGTCTGAACATCAGGACTAGTGCCATTAGCCATATTGAAAATAAGTTTTCCCTGTGGTGGGAGACACATGTAAGAGACTGGAGAAGAAAAGTGTTTTTATTTTTATTTTGGGATTGACAGAGAAGCACTTGTGACCTACTTAGAGGACTTCAGGTTTTGGAGGAAAACAGCTGAAGCAAATGTTTTTCTTGCTTCTACTATGGTGAATAAGGTCCTGCCTCACCTACATCTCCTCTGGGAGCGTTGGGTTTTGACACATGCATAACATATGCACCTACATAACATTTATATGGAACTTTTCTTGAAACCCCTTCCATTGAAATCCTACAAAATTGTCAGGACTGCCCCAAAAACTATCTAATGTACTTATGAAGACAAAGATTATACTATGCTTCATGACATGATTGTTACTTATTGGGAAAGTTTGAGAGTGTATTAGTTTGCTTCTCTGGCACACAATCCATGGTCTAAATATCATAGCTCAAGTTTAACTTTTATGACAGAAAGGCTGTTACTATTGGAGCATTTCCACGGTGAAGACAGGGAGAAGCAAGGCCATCTACATGATATGTTCGAGGACAAGTGATGCTGGGCAGTTCCCCTGAGATTAGGATTCACCCATTGCCTGCTCTATTTTACATTCTGAATTCAGGCCAGGTTTCAGTGCCTTGGAAACAGGGTCTTTCTCCACTTTAAGAGATACTTTTATTGCTCTTATTATAGAAATGAATTCAGAATTGAGAGCTGGATTCAAGGTGGGAGGAATGGGCACAAGGTGGGCACTAGATGACTTCACACTAAAAGTCTCATGCTGGTCTTGTCATTTACCAAAGAGACATCACGAGAATATCTACACCCCAGTAGTCCTCAAGTTCTTCATCTATAAAATGAGCTTGACATATATTTTTGGTTGTAAGACCTGTGGAATGTAAAAAGTGTATTAAAACACCTAACAGAATTTCTGACCTACCATATATTGAACACTTGATAAACAGTTGGTTCTGATATGACTTATCCCTGGATGCTATGACCCTTTTCCTATAAAATTTCTATGTGTATCCCAGGGAAGCTATAGGTTAATAGGAAAATGAAAAGAAAATCAGGCAAAACGCTTCTCAATAAACATTCTATCAATGTGTTCTTTCCAATTGATTGTATTACTTGAGTTGATGTTGCAGAGAATTTCCTTACTGGGAACAATTAATTCAATGCTCTACGACCTTGGGTGGAGAACCATATTCCTCTCCCTGCCAGCTTTCTTCCAGTGACAAAGCTAATTTCAATCTTATTACCTTCTTCAAAACTTTAGCCTTGGAGCTCACAGGTCTGTATGATCATGAGGTCCAAAACCCTGTCCATTATAGTGACAAGTCCAGCTCAACACAGATGCAGGTCCATGTATCTTCAAGGCAAATTACATACTGTAAGAACTACAGGTTAAACTTCATTCACAAAGAAACGTGTGAAAACTGATCCAGATGAAGTCCTGCTATAAGACAGGAGGAAGAGTATCATGAACTCGGAAAAGGTTCTCTGGAAGGAGAAGCACTTGGTCAGACAGTGCTGGGATCACTCTTGGAAGAGGCCCTCGCAACTGAGCAAATTACAACACCCTGGAAGAAAGTTCAGGCAAAGTGGACTCACAAGAAGTTGTCCCCAGGAAAACCAGTCAACTAGGCACTGAAAGACACTGGGAAGTGGATACTCCCAGCACATAACAGAACCAGGGACTTCAGGGCCCCACTTCATCTCAGAGTCACCCTTATCTCTCAGGAAAACCTTGCAGAGACTGGAGATAAGTCCCCTGGTTCCTTCCCTGTCTAGGACCACACTTCTCATGAAGGGATTGCTTTCAGCTTCACCCAACATGGAAAAGCCTCAGAGCAGTCTTCCATTCTCTTAGGCTTAAACCTGAGTCCCAAGACACCTCATCTGAGTGCCTGGCCCTGGCCACTTTTCACGTGCATTACAACTAACTCATGCACAAGGAAAGGCAGTTTCACCAAGCCACAAACTCCCGTGGCTCAGCACTCAACCAGGGCTGCTTTCTGCTAGACTCCAGCTTTTAAGTGATTTTTCATGGTCCTCAGTTCCTCTGGGTACTCCCTCTATATCCCGACATTGGTGGTTCTCCTGGACTCCATCATCCTATGGGGTAGGTTTGATCCTACAGAGTCTATGTACTCATTTCCACCACAGACGCCAGCCCTTCCAAAGAGCACATGTGCAATGAAGGTTTGGGGCCAGTGTGCCTGGTAGAGGAAGGGCTTCTTCATTAACAGTAGCTTTCTCCCATATAAATGAAGAATCCAAGCATATTCAGGTGTACATATGTTTTAATAGTATAGGAAAACAGGTAAAAAGAAATTAGAAATCAAGGATTTTTATCGTTATGTCCTTTTTATTATTTTAAAAATAAAAGGAGGAAAACATTAACAGACAGACAACATTTTACAAAATAGTAAAAGAACAGTACAGACAATATGGAGTTACAAACAAAGTGGTAGGGAATTAACAATGCTTGTTCTATTACATATTGATATGTTCAAAGTGGCTTCTCATGACAACAGATAGAGACATGCAATACTGATCAACCAAGGACTCATTGACAGTTTCTTTCAGCAAAGAAATAGAAGACAGTAGAACAACCATGTTAACTATCCTGTATATACATACATACAAAATTTCTCCTTGTTTCCCTTCTCTTTTCCCACATCCCAGTTGCCCTTTACCCTTGAGCTGTTTCCTATCATTTCACAATGTCTATCATACGTCTTAGTTTAAATTAACTCTTTCAAGTTTTACACTAGTGAAACAATGCGGTGCTTGCACATGTATGTTTGCTTTATTTCACTTATGATAATGGTCTCCAGTTGTGACCATTTACCTATAAAAGCCTCGAGTTTATCTTTCTTTACAGCTGAATAATATTTAATTATATAAAAGTACCACAATTTTCTTATCCAATCCTCAGTGGATGGACATGGGTTGCTTCCACATTTTAGCAATTACAAATTGTGCTGCTATGAACATAGGTGCACATAAATCACTGTTTCTTTACTCCATTTAACTTGATGTAAATTTTTTACACATTGCCAAGGAAATTCCTATTGAAATACTATGGTTTCTTCTTCAAAATAAATGAAAGCTTTCCAAGTTGGCTTGACAAAATAAGAACTATTCTTACATTTGGAAAGGAAGAACAAAATTCCTGTGTGATCAGTATCACACAAAACCACATTCCCATCATACATCACAATCAATCTTCAAAATCATAAAGCTGAAAATACACATGTGATCACTATCATCATTCAAATAGCATGGGCAAGCTTTGCCAAACTTGCAGAAGAGGAGTGAGACTTCAAAAAGTCTTAAAGAACACATTAAGTCCATTTCCAAGTCACCCAAATAGTACAGACATAGACATGATGGATGTGCACAGGACTTTACTTCTCAGCTGGTTCTTGAGTACTTAGAACAGTGTGATATCCAGAAACATGAACTGAAGAATGGGACTCATTTTACACAGGGTGGGAACTAAGACAGCGATGTGATGAGGAGCACTCCCTATCTCTGGCTGGCACCTTGCCCCTTCACTGGCCCTTAGCACATGAATGGGAAGCCTGTAGCTCCTCTCTGAAAGCCTCGGCATAGAGACGTGTGTAGGACCTGGGATCGCGCCTGCTAACCTTGGCCAAATGCTCTAGGACTTTCATCTTGCTGGTTTCAGCATGGGCCCTTGGATCCCGCAGGAACTCGTACTGAGTAGGATTGCTATGGGGCACCTGCCTATACTCCAGGTATTGTAACTATATCAAATCCTTTGTGATGAATTCGCAGGGCTCCCCAATAACAAAGTGTCCTTTCTGTGATAATGTTTCCTTGTTTTAAGGACTTCCCTTAAATCTTCCTCACTGACATGGTTACCCTTTAAGAAGATGACTGTGAGGATGACTATCAGGAGGTTGATTTCAGAAAAGCTCTGGTAATCATCAGCTAGTATCCCCTTATAGGTGAGGCCCAAGACGGGCGAAAGGATGTATATTTAGCCAGGGAGATCTACTTCTTGCACCTCAATGCTAAAAACCAGACAAAAGCACTCACAGATTGCCTTGAATAACAGAAGGAAGTGCCCGTGGTAACAGGGGTCCACACTGTGCAGCATTTCTTCCTTGGTAATAGGTTCCTCCTCTTGATACTTCAGGAGCAGGACTGGCAACAGTTCAGCTATCTTGCTATCTTGGTACAGACAGCACAGGAACAGCAGAGCTAGCAAATCCGGGGAGGTACATAGATTCTCCTATTCCTGCCTACTGCAGTGCTCACTGGATCGGTTGCTCTGACTGGAGGCCATGGCTGTGGTGGAGGGGAGACACCCTGAGGATTCTAGGGAGAACATGGTGTCCTCGCCTAATACACTTCACTTGATGTAGCAGGGATTTGGGTACTGGAGGATGAGGAACCAGAGGAAGCAGAAGGCCCTTTTTCCTCTCTGACAGGCTTTAACACCTGCACACCTACCAGGCCCCGTGCCCCTCTTTGGACAAAGTGGCCCCACCCAAGCTTGCTGGGCTGTGTCTTCTGATCAGGAAGATGTACTGAGGATCCTTGGGGACAGCAACCACTTTGGGATGAGGATTCATATGCCTGGAGGAGAGAGGGAGACTGTGAGTGTTCTCACACTTGTGAGCTCCCAGAAAGGCCCATCATTGGTCTTCTCTTTGCATGGTGTTCTCAGAGTCCTGACTATGGGCACTGTCCTAGAGAACTGGGACAAGAAGTGAGACTGATACTCAGCCTGCAGCTTAACTGCAGAGAAGCCTCAGGGGTGGACTGCAGGGATTGGGCAGCCTGGGCAAAAGGATTCCCCTCTGTCCTTGGGCGAGTGGAACCATAGGTGCACACTCGGTGCACACCCCTTACCTTGACTCCTGGGCCTCCTCTGCTGTGTGATCTCTGGACACTGCCTCAGACCAAGTCTTCCAGCTCCTGTTTCTTGGAGCTCCTGTAAGGGACATGGTGGTCAGCTCAGGCTGCAGATCTCAACAGAGTCCCTGTCTCCCAACCCTCATGGGAGGGGTGGGCTAGGCCCTGTAAGGTGCCTACTCTTCTGTGTGATTTGTCCCATTTCAGCCCACTCAAAACCCTCAAATTTCTGGAGTGGAGCCTAGACCCTAGCCCTTTACTTGCCTTACAAAAAAGATGTCTCCCTGCCTCAAAGGGTATAAAAGACAGTAAAGGAGAAACACATGATAAAAGCTGCCTTGAATAATAGCTAGAAGAGCAGAGATTAATTCACATTCATGTGACCTGGGAAAGGGAACTTATTCCATCCTTATCTTAATAAATGGTTAAGTCTGAGTTTCTCCCAGGCATGGCCTGGGTCTCTCTTCATTCAACTTCATCCATATGTATGTGAGACCCTTTAATCAAAGTTAGGGGGTTTTGAGACAAACCTGGGCTACAAAATGTTTTCAAGGCCAGCCTGAACTGCATAGCAAGACCCTGTCTGAGAAAGACTAAAAAATCCCCAAAAAATTAAAGTCAGGGGAAGCCAATAAATGTGTGATTGCTGGGTATGATGACAGGTGATAAAAGGAACAGGTTGAGGCTAGGGTAAAGTGTGCTCAAGTGAGTGGGTTCCCTCTCCCTCACCTAGCCCTTTGTTCGACCCTGGGATCTTACTTCTGTTGCCTGGATTCCAGCCTCATACTATCAAGGCCCCAATCTCTCTGAGACCAACAGTTCAGAACTAAGAGAGAAGCCCTACATTGAAAGCCCTTCTGAAGTTTCTCAGGATGACCTAGGCCTCTAGGAAGGTGTCTATGGAGCATTCACCAACTGTATTCTGGGTAAGGTAAGCTCAGTCCTCATTTAGAGTCCTCACCTGACCCTTGGCATATCCTGAGAGCTTTGTGTTTCCTGACAAGATGGGCTTCCCTGTGCCAACTATGAAAGAACATAGAGTCAACATTCCCATTCCAAAAGGAAAGAATAGGTGAATAAAATACAGTTGGAACAAAGGAAGACTGAATCTCTTGAACAGTGTAGCAATCATGGTGGATTGTGCTGAGATGTGCAATCCGATGTGGTTGTCCAGCCCTCTCCCCATGGGCATCTCAGTTGTAGCCCACATGGACTTTCTCTACTCAGTGTTTGTGATTTCCTTCAAATGAAACTCCATGTACTTGGTAGGCCACCTTCCAAAGCTGTCTAGGACATACAATATTCTCACAGTAGTTTTGCAATGACTGTGATCCATACCTTTTATTGAAAGTTGGGTGGGAGCTTCTGAAACTCCCTCTCACTTTGTGCATGCCTGAAATAACAGCAACATGTGAATGACAAAAGGATTTGTCATCATGTTGAGCAGAAGGCAGGCTCCCTTGATATATGGCAGCAGTGGCCCCTGGAGATCTGGATGATGAAGTCAGTGATACACTTTCTACTTGCCCCTGAATAAGCAGGAGCCCCATCACTCTGCTCAAATGAAAGAGTTAAGAGATTTAGACCTTTCAACCTGTAATGGTTGGAGGCTTGCTGATTTCTGATATGCCCTGAAGATGTTTTTCTTCCTGGCGCCATGCAAAATACTTGGCTTCTTTGTAATGGTGCTCTGTCAGGAATTAATATCTCCTTGTTCCTAACATGTGAGTGCCTTTTTCTCGTGAATCAGTAGATGTTCTAAATCAAACAAATCTGCCATTTACTCATGAGACTCACTGTAGATTTGCTGCTGGCATTCAGTTGTAAGTGTGATGTGACACAAACTGAACACTGGCTAGATTTGAAATCACCACTGCAAGATTTTTTTAGCTTACCAGCACTGGTCTACAGCATTTCTGGATAAGGACAAAGTTAGAGAAATATTGTTCCGGAGCCTAACTCTAATGGCATCTACTCATCCAGGCGTGTAGTCCTTTGTTGTAGTTTATATGTAAATTTCCCTCCGGATATTTAGGCACACGTTCCTGGGGCTTGGGGTAATGATTGGGTCATCGGGTGTGATACTCATCAGTGAATTTGTCCAATGATGAGATGAGAGCTAATTGCGGTGTTTGGAGGAAAAGCTTGTTGGGAGCAGGAGGCTCACAGGGGCATGGCTTGGAGGGCTCTATCTCCTTCTCCCTTGACTTCTGTTTCCAGCCTGCCATACCTAAATAGATTCTCTTCTGTTATTCTTCTCTGCTATGCAATTCTGGTAAGGAAGCAACTGACTATGAAATAAAATGTGTACAAACTCTCAACCAAAACAAACCTCTCCTTTCACACATGTGTGTAGAATATTTTGTGATAGCAATGAGAAATCACTCAAGACACTCTTATTTCAAACAGAAAACTCCATGCTGGGCATGGAGATGCAGGCCTGTAATCACAGGACTCAGGAGGTTGAGGCAGGAGGATCATTGTGAGTTCGAGACCAGTCTGGTCTACAAAGTGAGCTCAAGGCCAGCGTGAACTACATAGGAAGACCTTGTCTCCAAAATGACACACACACACACACAAAAACAGAAAACAGAAAGCTCCTGAGCCTGACTCTAACTGTACCTATTCTTATCAGCATTCCATTCTTCTGAGCTCTGACCAGGTTTGCACATCAAGCACTGCTCACATCATTTTAGGGCTTCTGCAGTCTGGATATCCAAACCTACCAATTCCTCCTACAAAACATTTCCAAAGTTTTTGGGCCATATATTCAAGTTCAGTCATAGCAAAGGCCCTGTTCCTGATTTGAATTTTCTGTATTGATCACCTCAGTATCAGTGAGAAAAAATACCAAACACATTTATGTGATCTCACAAGCTCAGTGGAATCAGTCCAAGGTCACCATGCTCAATGACAGAAATAACATAGCATGATGGCATGGCAGAGGAAAGCTGGTCATGTCATGACACCTAAGAAGCAAAGAGACAAAGGAGTGCAGTGGAGACCTCAGTGGCTACACTTTCAGTAGAGTTGGGGTGAGAATTCCCTGCCACATGTACCCCAGTGACCTCCCGCTTCCATGCATCACCCACTCCAACTGGCGGACAATTTCAGGTCCTTTTAGATCTGAATCATATGTCTCTTCAGAAAGAAACTAAAATTGTAGGAGAAATATTTTAGGGATCTAGTTCATCTGTTCCTGACATCGACATATTTGAAATGTAAATGTCAGGCTAGCAGATTGGATACTCACAGGGTATTTCTTTATTTCTCCTAAAGATTTTCATTTTATTTGTACTCAACATGTAGAAATTATACACGATAATGGAGTTTGGTGTGATATAGCACAGCTCAGAGACAGTGCACACTAATGAATCGAGTTCGGCTTTGTCCAATATCCCTACACTCCCTTCCCCTTCTCTAGTAAATCCTGTTGTACATTCCGGTTGCCAGTTTAGTAAGCTTCCCCATAGGAGACAACACCTATGGGGCTTCACATCATGTGCTTGGCTTTTTCCACTTAACATAATGGCCTCTAGTACAAGCCACTAAAATTTGTAAATTTTTAGAGTAGAGCAGACACATCCTACAAAGAGCAAATGCAAGCCTTCCAAAATATCTAAAATCCTTCTAGAATTTAGTATGAAAATTTACTTATCTTTTCATGTAAAAATATTCTGACATAAATAGAGAAGTATATCACATTCAGTGAGAAGGCAAAGAGTAATTTAAAAAATCTCTATTATCTTAAATTAATTATAGCAGCATAAATGAGAAACAAGTGTGGACTTCAATCTTCTGCATCCCAAATGTACACTGCCAAACAGCAGGAGAGAGAGGGAGAGAGAGAGAGAGAGAGAGAAAGAGAGAGAGAGAGAGAGAGAGAGAGAGAGAGACAGAGACAGAGACAGAGACAGAGAGAGAGACAGAGAGAGAAGAGAATATCAAACCAAACACACATAAGCTCCTGAATTGAAACATTGAAACACCGTGAAGTTCTGGGGAAACTGGAAACTGTTGAACTTTTACTTATGTTTCTGTAGATGCAGGGAAAGGTGTGCAGGATCACCTGTGAATAAGTAAGCCATGACAGAATGAGTTGGAGGAATGGCTTAAACTGTCTGACTCTAACACCATGTTTATCACAGCATAGTGTGTGACAGAAAAACCTTGTAAATAAACCAAATGCACACCAAACAATGAATGAAGAATACCTGGGTTTTAAAAAAATATAATGAAGTACTATTCTACCACAAAGAGGGATAAACTAGAAACATTTCTAGGTAAATGGATGCACCTGGAGACCATGCACTGAAGTGAAATAAATCAGACACATATACTCAAATTTCTCTTGATTTCTGTGGTATAAGAAACCAAAAGTGTAAATAAGGACCAAAACGTATAATAGGTATTGCTAAGTAGGAGGACATGCTTAAATGGGAAGGGGAACTTGGGAGGGGGATGGGGAATGAAAGAAAGGGAACAGTAAAAAAAGAAAAAGAGGAAAACACTGATATGGCTTTTGTAAATAAGGAAGCAAAGAGGGGTTGAAGGGAGTTGAAGGGAGCTGAAGGGAATGGTAAAAGAAAATAATTGAGATATATGGGTGCAGGTACAAAATTCTGTAAGATGAATATGATTAATTTGTATATGGGAAATATACCAAAACATTACCTAACTTGAAAATCCCTGCCTCCACTGCACTGCATTATTTAAGGGTGCACCTCACACTATTGCTGTTAATAGCCCAGGGCAACACTGGGAGAGCATGGAAATGGAATATTAAGGCTGTAGAGACTGTACTGACAGTCACCTGAAACCACCCTGGCTGGTGAGCCCTGGCTTTCAAAACAAGCACTGTTTTGATGAAATAAAAATGAACTGGAAAGAATATAGTGAGTGGATGCCTAAATAACATATAGTAACATTAGTTGTTCCATAATCACAAACGAGTCTCCTCTTCATCCTCATGGG
>NW_004955498.1:2330985-2344941 GCF_000276665.1 Chinchilla lanigera | reverse complement strand
TTCTGAGGCTGCAGTTTCAGGCAAGGGCAGTTGTGTGATTGGACTAGGTTAGGGAACAAAGTAATAGGCAATGGGGGTGCGTGAGGAGGCTCACCGCTGAGAGTGACCCCCTAAATGCAGATCTGTCTCCGTAATGAGCCTTGCAAGCTGAGACAGCATTCTCAGTGGGGAGCACTGTTGGCTCAGGGGACTTTGTGTGCGGTGTAAGATCCGAGTTGTGAGATTCGTGCTTTATGAGGGAAGAGTGCACATGACCTGGGATCTTGGAGGTCAGAGTGCGGGTCTGAGAGGGACCCGGCAAAGCCCCGAGGCAGAAAGTGGGTCCCACAACATTGTAGACAAGCCTTCAGTTTCTGCCATGATGCAAGAGCTGCAGTGCTCAGGACAGCGCCACCTTTGGCCTCAATGGGAACTGCATGCAGAGTCAGCGTTGTTCTCAGATCTTTGCTTCATGTGCAAGGAACAGAGAGGACCTGAACTTCCTTAGGTGAAGGCAAGGGACAGACTCTGGCGAAACAGAAAAGACGCAGCCTACAGTAAGGGTCTTCTAACCATGTAGAAAACTCTGCTGCTTGCCTTCTGATTGCTGTGCTGAATTCTCAGGAAATCACCCTACTCACCTCCTTGGGACCTGAAAGCAGAGACAGAAGTGCCTAGTTGCAAAGTCCCTGCTAACTTATATCAGTATGTATGTACATATATATGTACATGTATATATGTTTGCATGTATATGTATATGAATATATTTGTGTGTATATTTGTAAACATGTATATATTTGCAGTACTTAATGATCACAGCCCTCATATATATATGTATATATTTATATATTTTGTCCATCTCCATATTTGTACATATCACAGTACATATTGAGCACATTCCTCATGAAGACTTTCTCCATATGCACACTTCACAATACTAACTTTTTGATGTGATTTCCATCCCCTTCCCTCTATCTCTTGATTCACTTCCCATATACTAAAGATGGATCTGGCTATTAACTATTAACAGCCTTTTATTTTGCCACTTATTTCCACTTAAAGAATGTGCTGTTTATGATTATGTGTCTGATTAATTTCACTGAACCTAGTAGACTCAAGGTGCACCCATTTGCCTGTGGGTGCCCTTTCTGTGGCAGAGTAGTCCCTCATTTTACATGCATAACTACATTTTCCTTAACCAGTCCTCTGTTTATGGAAATAAGAGCCACTTACAAGATTTAGGTATTGTGAATTATGCTGCTATAAACATGGATATATATGGTCAGGGTACTGTGATAACTTCACTTTTTTCAGGAACATAATTAGGAGAATATCTGGGTTTCATACAAATTCTAGTGTTCTTTTATACAGTATCCTGACTGAGTTCTTTAATGGTGGTTCCAGTTTACACTCCGACCAACAATGAAGAAGGCTTGCTTTTTCCCCCCCAGACTTGCGAGCATGTGTTATTATTTGATGTCTTGTAAATAGCCATTCTTTCTGCAGTCAGATGGAATCTCAATGTTTTAATTTGCCTTTCATGAGTAGCTAGCAATGCTAAACATTTTTTCTGCAATTTATTGGCCATTTCTACTACATCTGAGAAGTATCCATTCATTTAGATGACCATTTCTTCAATGGTTTTTTATTTGGAGGGCCTAGATTTTTCGTTAGTCCTTAGTATATTCTAGATATTCATGATTTGTCTGAGGAGGAGTACCTGGCAAAATGATCTTCCAATTCTGTAGGTTGTCTGTTAACTCTGTTGGTTGATTCCTCTGTGCAGTAGAAGTTTTTTTTTTAAATTTTATTTAATCCCATTTGTAGGGGCTGGGGATTTAGCTCAGCGGCAAAAGCGCCTGCCTGGCAAGCACAACGTCGTGAGTTCGGTTCCCGGTACCGGAGAAAAACCAAAAAAAAAAAAATAATAATCCCATTTGTAGTTTCTTGGTAATATTTCTCAGTTAAGTGCTGTTCTGTTCTGAAAGTCCTTGTCTACAACTTTGCATTTCAAACTTTTAAATAATTTGTCTTCCAACAGATTGTGTTTCCCTTTTATTATTTCAATCTCTGATTCATTTTCATTTTGTTGTAGTGCATCATGAGAGTCAGGGTTGCAGGTTCTACTTTTGGTATTTGTAAAATCAGTTTTCACTTTATCATTTGCTAAAGAATCTACATTTTACATCTGCTCCAACAAAAGTATTTGGGCTCCTTTTCAAAGAAAGCATTGTTGTGTTCCCTGAGGTTGCTTCTTTATCCTGCATTGTATTCTGTTGATCTACAGATCTGTTCTTTTGCCAGTATCATTATGCTTTTGTCAGTGGAAGTTTGTAGTGTAACGTGAAGCCAGCATTGTTATGCCCCCGTCTTGCTCTTGTTCCAGAGTACTACTTTTGATCTTTTAGGTCTCTTCCGGCTCCATATAAATTTTTGTATTGCTTTCTCTTGTTCTTTGCAGAATACTGTTTGTATTTTGATAGGTATTGCTTCACATTGGGGTAACGGTTTTGAAAATGTAGCCACTGTGACTACATAGGTTATGCCTATGTGGAAACAGGGGATGTCTGCATTTTGTGATATCCTCTTCAATTGCCTGTTCAGCTTAGTGTAGTATTCACTGTAGAGGTCTTTCTTTCCCTTGCTAGAGTTCATTTTAAGTATTTAATGTTTTTTAAAATTAAAATAATTTATTTTACAATTCCCCAGTTATATGAGCAGTATCATAATATACAGAAATAATGATCTCAATACTACTTTAAACATTTTAAGGCAGTTATGAATTAGCTTTGCTTTGAACAAATGGTATGGATAAGAGTTTCCAAAGAGAGTACCAAACAGGCTAAGTGAATTTTAATTACAATTTGGTTATTGATCTTTGCAAGTAAAGAGAACTTCTACTAAAAATGTGTTTCCAAGTGTTTTCCAACAAAGAAGAAAAATCTATTGGACTTATATTGAATTGGCTAATCACATTTCTACAGGTTTTTAAGGCATTTCACAATTCTTTTAATACTTTCATGCTATTATCATAACATCATCACTTATAGCATTCCAAGTTCACATAGTAAAGCATTCAAACAGTGTACACACTGACAATCCTTCTCTGAGGCTGGTCACATTTTCACTGATTTATAGACACTGGCATCTCTTGATCTGTTTAAGTGCTCAGTGAGCTACTTCACAAAGCAGGGCTAAAAGCCTGTAACTCTCACTCAGAGAGCCCATTACCTTCCTTGTAAATCCCTCTCTCCACTTCAGGTAAAGAAGGTGAAATGGGGTATTCATGTCAATTGTAGTCAGTAACACAGAAATCAGAAGTCCAGGCACCCTATTTGTGCTTCAGGTTCTGCAGTGTCACGCTGCCTCCCTAAAGCTGCATCTTGAACCCTGGGCTCTGGCTGCAGCTGCTCTCAGGATCAACCCCTCCCTCCACAGGCCTTCTCTGAAAACACCACTGCACTGCACACCTGTGAATCCTCACTGAGTCTGCCTGTTCCCTGTGTCAGGAGTTAAAGGCCAACCATCCTCACTTATGTCCTTATTGCCTGATGTTGGCACGAGCATAATTATAGTGTCAGGAATAGGATTTAGTGTTTGTGATACTATCATAAATTTTTGTTTCCATAATTTCTTTATCTGTGAGTTTCTTATTGCTCTTCAGGAACACTATTGACTTTTGCTATTGTATTTGTAACCTACAGTGCTACTGAACTTGGCTACTAATTGATGAAGTCTTTTAGTGAAGTGTTTTTGTTCTTTTACATAGATGATCAGGTCATTTGCAAACAATGATAATTTAGCTTCTCCCTTTCTTATGCAGAACCCATTCATTTCTTTCTCTTGCTTGATTACTCTCCCATTATTTCTGTGAAGAGGTTTTCAAAGGCTTTTGCTGTCTGCAGCTTTCTCTAATTCCAATCAGTCTTATGTTGTTTTTCTTTCCTTTAGCCTGTACCTGTTGTGTTGATTTTTCATGGTCTCTTGCAACTTTCAAGATAGCTTTTTCCTGGTCAGTGGTCACGTTCCTTTCTTCTACATTTGCTATTTTATACTTGCCTTCATTCACTCTCCTGCATATACTTTCAATGGACTGTTTCATCTCTTGCATTTCTGTTTTGATCTCTTTCATTGATTGCATTTCTTGTCTTTGTTTCTCATGGTTTCCATTGTGTTCCTGAGTGCTTCTGTTTACCTGTCTGTGTCTGCTTTAACGTCTTTCATTTTGATAGTTATTTCTTTTTGTACTTTGAGATTTTTTTCTATGATCTCTTGCATTTCTTTTTTTACTTCTGCTGCTATATTTCAGAGTGTTCCATTTGTTGGTTTTGGATTTCTTCTATCTCTTTGTGCTCTGGTCTTGTCCTGGGTGGGTTGGACATTTGGGATCACGTTTTGCTTTTTCATCTTGTCATTTTCTATTTTATTTTGTTTTTTGTTTTGATGCATTTAGATTTCTAATATTACATAGCCTTATCAGTGATGTTAAGGCCCTCCTAGGAGGTG
This sequence comes from Chinchilla lanigera, assembly GCF_000276665.1. Taxonomy (NCBI): domain Eukaryota; kingdom Metazoa; phylum Chordata; class Mammalia; order Rodentia; family Chinchillidae; genus Chinchilla; species Chinchilla lanigera. Next base: position 2,340,456 of record NW_004955498.1, on the reverse strand, counting down.
TCTGTTCTTCAGAATGTCTCATTTTTGCCAGCACCAAGAACATTTCCTCACCAGCATTACTTTTTCAGCTGGCATTACCATACTGCTCTCTCTACCACCACTATATTCTTCTCTTTGGTAAGCTGTTCCGGAGCACTGGAGGAACTGCAGAGCACAGACTCACACTTCTCCCCTGAGAACCACCATCCTGAGGACAATGGAAGATGCACAGAGAGCAAACCTGTACTCCACTCACTCTCATCACCCACAGAGGGCAATGAAGTAAGTGCAGAGTGTGGACCTACACTCCTCTTGGCTTCTCTTTCCTGCACCATTTCCCATGAACAATGCAGTGAGCTCAGAGTGCAGATTCACATTCCAGTCACCTACACTGCAGCCCCAGGGAAATAGAGGAAGCACAGAGTGAAGTTTCACACACCACCTGGAAGCTGTGCTGTCCTGGACAATGGACAAAGCGTCGAGTACAGACTTATACTCCACTCACTGGCACCATATATCTGTAGGATGTATGTCTAGAACACATTTGTAGTCAATTTGATGCAACCTAAAAGTGTAAGTGAAGTAAATCAAACCCAGAAATCATTAATTGATGCATAGTTTGTTGAAAGGGAAATGGAAAAAAAAGAAGGAGAAAAGAAAGAAAACAATGCAAGCGAAGCTTTTGTGCACTGGGACATAGAAGGATTGAAGTGAAGAAAGGGCAATGGGAAAAAATGAATTAAGATTATTATGTACAGGTACAAACTTCCGGTGATAAATGTGGTAAGTATGTATGACAAATATGTACTAATTAAAAAATAAACATAAACCCCAAAGTAAAATAATTTAAAAAGTAAAAGAAAATAGAAATAATAGAAAACATAAATATAGATCCTCTGCAAATGAGAAAGCAATGGATGCACAGAAAAAGGTAGGAGCAGTTAGAGGGGAGTATGTCCTAAAAAGTAAGGTAGGTTATTTACATGCACCAAATCCCCAGGATGGATGTAAACATGATGTTCCACACATATTTAATTGCAAAATTTTTTAAAAAGTAAAAAATACATTTCTCACCTCCAATTTGATTTCTCATTGGTTCACGGGATTTAGGAATATGTAAAATGTGAAATAGTGTCATAAGAGTGGATCCCTACTCCCATCCAACTGCTGCCCTTGTGTTGGTACAGGAGGAGACAACTGATGTCAATCTTTTCTCTCTTTTCATTCTTCCCTACCTATCTCCCTATCACCACCACATACTCACAGAGAAGAGGCCAGAGGTAGACTCACAAAGAAGATGGCCACCAATCAGGTACAAAAATCCACCTTGCTTTTCCCGAGATGATGTTCAAGCAGGAAGTTCACAAGTTAAAAAGCAACCTGGGCCATTGAGCAGTACACTACCCAAAATTTTAGGAGAAGCATTGTGGATGTACACTGTCCTAGAGTGCTGTCCTAGCATGTGGGAGAACCTGGGCACAATGCTCAGTACTGCAGGGGAAACACACTAAGCTAAATCCACAAAGTACAAATAGAGGCCTCCCCAGAACACAACGTTCTTTTCTGGTATTTTCATCTGGATGCAGTAACAGCCTACATTATGCACAGATATATTTGTATTCTTGCCTCCCAGTGGGGTGGAATTAGTAGTGGGAGCACTCACAGAGGAATTCACAGCACTTTCATAACAGGAGGAAAGACAAGACAGAAGATCACACAGAAGAGTAGGAGAGTAGAATGAGATATCAAGTTCCAGCACACATCTGAGAGCATTGTGCTCACCGACAGCAGGGTGCATACATGTCTGATGTGTACACAGACCTTCCCGCAGGACACACCACACGGTGCACTGCTGAACACCCTCAATAAACTGAAGAGGTTTCAGAGGCCCAGAATTCACATGTGGTATGTTCCCTGAGCAAAATACTATGAAACTAAAAGTCAATAACAAGGAAATTGGGGAACTGTGCAAAACAAAGGGAAGGGAAACCCGGAATTCTCATTCACGCATATGATTTCTAGGCCTGCCTTCAAAACACACTACCTGGCTGAGAGACTTAGACCACAGGCTTTATTTTCTCATAGTTCCACAGGCTGCAATACCAGGATGAAGCTGCCCACAGGGATACAATCTCCCCAGCCCATCTCCCTGGCTTGCAGGTGGCCAGAGACATGCTGTGTGTTCACCTAATCCCGTTCTGTGTATACAGACCCCTGATATTTCCCAAGGCAACGTGTCCCAATCTCCCCTGTTCAAAAGGGAGTGAGAGAACCAGGGTCTTTCTGCCCTGTGAACAGTGTGCTGATTGTTGAAACACGTTTGGTAACACAGAAACACTTTTTTGCCAAGTGGACAAGAATAGTGATGGAGACTTAAGTGTGAAACCTGTCATTCCAGGGATACTGGTGTGATGGAGAAGGAGCATGGCTTAAGGTCTGGGAAAAGGAAATGAGATACTCAAAAGAATCAGGAGTCTTCACTTACCCAGTCAATTTCATAGACCTGTTCTGTTCACATATTCTGAAAGAGGAAACATTATCATGAGTGTGGAAGTTTTTGTTCTTTGACATCAAAATGCCACCCATTGGCCACCGGACTGACCTCCAGGGAAGCTTGGATGGTGTCCAAGAGCAGCCTCTCGACCTCAGAAATGTTACCCTTGCAGACATTACCATCATGACCCACCTGGCAAAGGCAACATCTCCCAGAATGTTATGCGCAGACTGAGAATAAGAATGTTCAGCTACAGAAACTCCAAAATCAGGGATCTTTCAAGTCAGCACAAAGAAGTGATGAAAAACAAGTAAACACAGGGGATTCATTTATGTTGTTCCCTTGGTTTGAAAGTCACCAGTCAGATGGAATTCAAGGTCAGCTTAAGGATGTTGTTTTAACTCTATTGCCTCTTTAAAGAACCTATGGCCAAGCACAAGCTCATGCTGAGGTCCTGCAGGGAAACCAATGTACAAATTCTTTGCAAGAGGTCAAAATTCCATACATGATAATATCCAGTGGATCACAGGATACATCAGAAGGGAAACTGGAATGAACTTTGAAGTGCACAAAAATGAAAACGTACATGTGTTGGGCTTGCTCTATAACCCAGTTGGAAAACTATGCCTAGTGTGTATGCGGCACTGCCTTTGATTGCCACCACTGCAAAAAAGAAAAGAAACTGAAAAAGTAAAAACCATGGCACAAAGTTTATCAATGCAGAGAAAGCAGGAGTCAGAAATATGAACTATACATCTTACTTTATAGAAAATACCATCAAACAAAAACCTCACATACAAAACATAGAAGAAATGACCAGACCCTCCCCAAACAAATGTATATAAGGCAGGAATAATAAATGTTAGTGCAGAAGCAATGGAATAGAGGACACAAATACGAGCAGAAATTGATGTAATAACATTTGGAAATTTTACGAGATTAATTAAATCAACACGTGTCAATAGACTAAGCAAGATAATAGAGAAGAGTCCAAAATTCCCAAAATCACTCTCAAAAGCTTTCTTGTGGATGAATATGAGACTTTCTGTAGAAGGCAAATAAGAGAGATGATATAAAACGCCCGACTGACAGTGGTCCTGGAGGAGGAAGGGAAGAAGAGTTGACTAGACAAAGGCAGGGAAATTTGGAGTCAGGAAGTCTATTCTGAACAATACTGTGATGTAGGGGCTGGGGATTTAGCTCAGCGGCAAAAGCGCCTGCCTAGCAAGCGCAAGGTCGTGAGTTCGGTTCCCGGTACCGGAGAAAAACAAAACAAAAACAAAAACAAAAACAAAAAAAAAATACTGTGATGTAGTTGTGATTCATTTGTGATTACCTATGTGTCAGAACCTGCTGAAACTGACATTGAAATTAGTGTAACTTATTTCAACCCTTGGAAACAAATGTGTCAACAATAATAGTGCTAAATCACTGTCTACGGCTACCGTGCAATTCCAAGTTGTGGCAAAGGCAGTGCAGATGTTCCCCTAGCACTCCCACTGAACACGAAGCTGGGAGGCTAGGGGCAGGCACACTGCATGTTTCTTGGGTTCCACTGGGTCCTTCAGAAGGACTCTCTCTCACAGAGTTTGGGGGAGAGATTGGGTGCAGGGAGGTCCACCTGGAGCATGACAGAGAGATCCGACCACCATGGTTAATCTCTACAGCTCCATGTGTGGTTCCCTGTTGTGTTTGAGAAGAACTGTGCACTGCCCCACCTAAAGCTAAAACAATTTTACCATGTCTGCAGGGCTCCAAGGCACTATAGGAACCATGCAAGGTAAGATACTCTTAGGGGATAAAGTAAAATCACATCAATGAATGCAAACTTGAATCACAAGACCTAAATGTATGAGGGTGTAGTAAAACAGTCAGGAAGAGAATGCCTTGGAGACACAGTACAAAGATACTTTTGACTGCTTTGTTTCTTTTTGGTAAGCATTTGACATGCTCATGATACTGAATAAAGACTCAAATCAATTGTTCAAAATTAAGAATATTCCTTTAATCTCAAAAGAGATTTGGAATTTCATTTTTGTACAACACCAGAATTGTTTAGATTTTGAGAAAGTGATTATTTCATTTTTATTCCTGTGGAGGATAGTTGCATTATTCTGAGATGAATTATGAAGTTGGCATTATCATCTTGTTTTGGAGGTTAAATATGTTTTAAGAAGTTTTTGAATGTGAAATTCACATAGGGTGAATTTCAGTGATTAATCTTGACAAGTAAACAAGCAGATGAAATTAGCAGTTCAACATAAGATGCTCCTAGATGTGTGTAGGGATCATAGACATGAGACCTTCAGTAATACCTATGGTCTCTGGCCCCTTCCCCTCTGGTACTGTTCCACAGTTCTGCTTCCCAACCAACATGAAATGAGCGGTTTTGTGCCTCCAAGACCTTTCCCATGCTGTTTCTGCCTTGGAGCCAGCCTGTCATACACTGAAAACAGGCACCAGTTAGCCCTTTACTCCTTGCAGTTGTGGTTATTGTCGCAACAACATGAGAAGCAAGTGTGGCACTGTCTTATGCTTCTGGAAGTGACCTTGGAAAATTACCAAAAAGAGTGAGACAGAAGACCTAGCATACACACATAAGCCACTCCACGTAAACACCAAAACATGCGGAAGGCCCGGGGGAGACTGGAGACTGTGGAGCTGGTCCCTGAGTGTGGGTAGGGGCAGGGAAGCTGAGGGCTGCATTGGTAGCACATGACAGCATCAGCCAGAGGAAAGTTTTGAAACTCCTGCCTCTGTATCACTGCACAGGCTGAGGCAGCCCCTCATACCAGAGATGCCAAAGACCTACTGTAACATTGGACAACAGGAAAAAAGAGACAAATAATGTGGTTCTAGAAATTGTGCTTATACCCATCTGAAACCACCCTAGTGGGTGAGAAGTGGCTTTGAAAACAATCACTATCTCAATGGAATGTAAGAATGTACCAGAAACAGAAGAGCGAGTAAAAATTGAATCATCTGTAGTAATAGTGGATATGCTTTAATCAAATAAATGTATGTAGCGTACCTCCATCCCTGTGCATACATATTTGTAAAAAAATGTACATAAGCATATTTCCATTAGACATGTAGTATACATAAACTAATACATGTGCACGTACACTTTCTATTAGTATTGTCTTGATGGACACCGTACACACTTTCTGTTTCTATGGAAATAAAGTCCACACAGACATTTGGAAGAGACTTTCCATAGCGTGCCAAGTCTAAGTGAATACTGAAGGTGACAGTGATGATCTAGAATATGAAAAGCTGGATCCCCTCACAGAAGCAGGACTCACTCCAGTTCCCTGCTGCTGCCCACCCTCCTCCCCCTGAACATCAGCCTTACAGAAGGACAGAGTTGGGAGGTCTGCCTCTGGCTGGTGACAAGATCTCATAGGATATATCTGTCATTGAGGAGGTCACCAAATACCTGATCCTCTCAGCCTTGCACAAGAGGTCAGTGTTAGAGATTCAGATCAGCCATATCAGCCTGAACACTTCCCCTTTATTGCATGGCTGCCATCGCATGGCACTTCTGGAGATCAAGGGAAGCTGACTGAGGTAGGCAGAACCAGAGTCCAGGCTCTGCTGGGAACCCAGCTGCCGATCCCAGGGAGAAGAGAGGGCACCTGCAGAATTTGTTCTGCCTCTGCAGCAAGACCCTGGGCTCACCATTGCATGTGACATCCACTGACTGCCTGCCTGATCTGTGGCATCAGAGCTACCTGACAGTCTTGTTCTGAGTTCCTTGCTACAGGTGAGGGTATCAGAGAGACCTGAGCTCAATTAGCAGGTGTAGATGATGGGCTGTGGTTGCTGTAAGAAAGCCCCAAGCAAAACACGAGACCCCAAATAATTCAGGTCACTCTCACTCATCAGTCTTGTACCCTCAGAAAGGATTTTCTAGGGAGGCCTGTTTACACCTAGGGCATCTTGGGAGTACAGCCTTGGTCTGAGGGGAACAGACTCAGGTCCATAGAGGATTTTCTCCTGGATGTGCCAGGAAAGCAGGTGCTGACCCCTGGGTAGGAAGGAGGGTACCACATGTTTGCCATTCCACTTGTTCCATCAGCCCTGGGAGAGCCCAGAAATGTTGCTGGTTGTAACCTCCACTGATGTGTCCTTCTTGGCTCAGATACTTCAGGTCTCTTCTGAGTTCCAGATACCAAGTGAGGGGAGCAGAGAGGGCTGGGCTCAGTTAGGATCACATTGAGGGTGTGTGAGGTATGACAGAGAGGTTCCCCAAACAATCTATATTTACCTGAGTTGTCAGCACTGGAGTCTTGGAAAGAAATCTCAGATCAGGAACACCTTGTTCTCAGGGGGCCCAACTGCAGGGTCTGGGAATTGTTCTGAGCCCCAGGCTTCAGAAGTGAGGATATAGTGGAGAGGACCTGGGATCAGGCAGCTCAAGGTAAGGGCTGTTGCTAGACTGATGAAATCTCTTCACAGAGAGGTCGCAGAATATTCTAGAGAACTCCCTGCTGCCTGCTTTGCAGGGCAAGTTGCAGAGATCTCAGAACAGCACCCAGTTTCAGCCCACTGTGAACTGTGAGGAAATTAGAGTCTTTGCTTGAGGTAATTGCTTCAAGTAGAACTAGCCTTAGTGAATGTGAGGTGTTGTGGGGAAGCAAGCAAACCTGTGCCCTGGTAGAGAAGAAACAGCTTATCCAGATCTGCCTCTGTTGTCAGAACTGCACCACACTGGGGGAGATTTGGGAGGATGAGCCCCTCCCCCTCATCAGCACAGGGATCCTGGAAGTCACCGCCTTGTTCTCAGGTCTGTGCTTCTGTGGGGTGATGAGACAGGACCTGGAGGAGGGAACCCAGCCCATAAGTCTGGAGGATTCCTTTGGAGGGCATTTCTGTCCAGGCTCTGGCATCACTGCTGGACGTGCGGTCCCCTACCTTCCATGGGTAAGGTCTGAGAAAGGTAAGAGTCTTCATCACAAAGAAGGTTTCTCAGTCCCTTAAACAGGGATGTCTTCCTACTTGATGATATCTACTATACATTTTGGTCCTTAATTACACTCTCGTTTTCTCACACCAGAGAGACAATGAGATATTTATACATGTGTATTCAATTTATGTCACTTAATACTACAGTCTCAAGTTTGGTCTATTTACCTAGAAATGTTTCAAGATTATCCTTCTGTACGGCTGAGTAGCACTGTATTTTATAAAAACCCTCTCTCTTCCTTCAAATTCATCTGTGCACCTTGAATTCCATCCTCTTTTTGGCTATTACTAGGGAACATGTTTGTCTCACCTCCTCATCCCATTTTATCCTTAGGATCCTCTAGTTCTTCTGTAGTCATGTTTGAAATTGTTAGCTTCATGTGGTCCAGTTTGCAGTACATAAACGTTGTAATCGGTATCCTGGTCTTGTTTGCAACCAAATAGACTTGCTTGTCTCAGCAGGAGTATTACCCAGGCTTGAGTTTATCAGTGTAGGAGACAGGAGGCGGGCAGTCATGAGCCTGAGGTATGTGGGACATTTGCGTTTCGGGAGAGCTTGTGATGAGCCGCCACACTGTTTTCCATAGTGACTGCACTAACAAACAACAAAGGATGATGGTTAAACAGAGCAAAACAGGGTTCTTCGGGATTGATCGACATCTGTTCACTGGAGCAAGATTTTCTGAAATGCCTCCACATTCGACGAGGAGAAATGGAATTATTTACAGATAATGAGAAAACATATGATAAATTTCTACCAATTAATCAAATGTCCTAGAACTAATAATTGAATTTATATATGTCACAGTATACAAGATAATTATACTTGCATTTCTACACTGAAATGCTGAACTGTAAATTGTAGTTGAACAGTGTGATTTACAATAAGATTAGATGATATGAATTAACAGATAAATCTAACAAAATATGAAGTAGTTCTATACATTGAGAAATATATTATTTTAGAAAGAGGAGATAATAAAGGTCTAAATAAATACAGATATAAGCCTTGGTCAAGACACAGATGACTAACTATTATTACAGTGATTGATCCTTTTCAAATAACCTTATTCAAATCATTGGTCTCAAAATGAAAATTCTAACATCCATAAAATACACAAAGGATCTAGAACAGCGAAAGGAAATCTTTAACATAGAACAAAGATACAGTTACCCTGCTTCAAGAACTATAAACTAACAACAATTGAGACATTGACATAACTATAGAAATATATCCCTGTGAAAGAATGACGTTCAGGAATAGATCCATATGTATCTGCATCTATTAACAACAATGGTGAAGACCTAAACAAAGATTAAGAGAGAGAAAGGAGACTCACAAAAATAACTAGTCCTGAGTCCTCTGGATATCCATATGCACAGGATAAGCCTGGATCCATACTATACCTACCTACATTTATATCTATCAACAGTAATAGAAATGATATTTCTCTATTAGGTTTCTTAGCCTTGTGACAAAATACAGACACCACAAGTGAAAGGAAGTGGGGTGTATTCGGGCTCGCAGTTTTCAACCAAGAAGCAAAGAGAGAAGGGCAGAGAATACACCTTCCAGTGTTGCTCGAAGTGACCCACCTACCTTTTAGCCAGGCCCCTCCTCTAAATCAGGGACGTTTGGGGGACATTTTAGATGTGAATCATAGCAGTTTATCTCTCCACAGCGAAACAGAAACACAAACAGGGATATTTTGAAGGATTACATCATGAGATTGTGACATCAATCGTGTTGGAGCACAGTGGGACAGGCTAGCAGTTTGAAAACTCGCACATCATTTCTTTTTTTTTCTTAAAATATGTTACCTTACCATTTGATTAAATTTCACACATTATTTGGGAAGTTCAAAGTGATATTTCATGACAGTGGACACTTATCAAACCTAGTATAGCTTTATCCACTCTCTGCCATCCCCTTCCCATCCTCTGGTAAACTGACACACAGGGTAGGTTCCTGCCCCGTGCTTCCTGAATTCACCCTGGAAAACAGTGGAAGACAGAGACACTAAAGCCTC
>NW_004955498.1:2327873-2328960 GCF_000276665.1 Chinchilla lanigera | reverse complement strand
CTGGGGTCAGTTAGGTCCAGGTGAGGGGCAGTTGGTGGTACTCAGGAATCCTCACCCCAGTGAGATGATCTCAGAATGTTCTAGAAAAGTGTCTCTTGGAGGACCTGCATGTCACAGTGCACAATTCTCAAAAGAGGACCCCCGTTGCCCTCTAGAGAGAGGAGAGCCATTCACTAAGGACTTTGAGGAACAAGGAGCAAAAGTTCTGTGGACAGGCAGCTCAAAGGAGCCCTGCATCGGGAAAAATGTCTCAGGGGAGCACCCCTTTCTCTCAGCGCACCAGGAGAGGAGGCTCAGAACCTAGTTTTGAGGACTGCACTTCAGGTGGGAGGAGCTGAGATCATCTGGGCTAATTTAAGTCAGGATGAGGCCCTGAAGGCATGTGAGGAATCCCCAAGCCAGGGAGAGGGTCCCCAAGCCAGGGAGAGGGTCCCCAAACAACCAGCACCTGTCTCTGTTACAGCCCAGCAACACCAGAGGGAGGGATTCCCGTCATCAACCCCTTCTGCCTCAGGGCACCTCGAGTGCAGAGATAGAGCCGTGTTTTGAAACCTGTGCTGCAGGTCTAGGGAGCAGAGAGGACTGGGCTTAGTCAGGTCTAGGTCCGGCACGGTTTAAGCCTCAGATCACAAAGAGATTCCTGAACTAGTGCAGATTCCCTTCTGTCTACAAACACAAAGTAAATATGAGCTACACCACACCAAGGAAGATAGGATAGGATAGGCCCTTCTGCTATGTCTGTCCCAGGTGACCTGGGTGTCAGAGCCTTGTTCTGAGGTTAGCATTACAGGTGGGCTGGGAAGGTAGGACTCGAGATTTCCTGGATTAAGTTTAGGGCCTGAGTTGAAAGAGGAAGCCCCTTGCCAGTTTGAGATTCTGGAAATAACCCAGAACTGCCTGTGTTGACAGCCCCACACTGTGCAGTGGAGAATTCTCAGATGAGCGCCCCCTGTTGCCTCAGGGAAGTCCTGGAATTTAGAGTTTGGGTCTGAGGGCCTTGCTTCAGGGAGGAGCAGCAGAGAGGACCTGGACTCAGTTAGGTCAAGATGAGGGGCTCGGGTCAATGTGGAAGCCCTGAGCCAGGTAG
>NW_004955498.1:2320027-2325948 GCF_000276665.1 Chinchilla lanigera | reverse complement strand
TGTGTGTGTGCATTATATGTTTGGAGTACAAACCTATCACATTCCTTGAAGGCAATTGCATGAGAAAACTTCAGAGTTTCCCCTTTTTTATCTTATGTCGCTCACCTTTTTCCCTACTCTCTCTTCAGTTGGCTTCCTTGCTGTGTACTAAAGATCTATCTCAACACTTACTACTGTCTGCATTTTCTTTTACTCTTTATTTATATTGTAGGTTTTCATATAATAGAAACCATGCAATATTTAAGTGCGTGTGTGTCTTATTTAGTTCACTTAACATTGGACCCTTTCTCCCTATACCTCTAGGAGTCCGCAGGTTTCACTTTAGTTCTGCAAATTGAATCACTTTCCCATGAGCCAGTAACCAGGGAAAAACTACAGTCTGATGTTTTTCCCTACTTAGCTGTGCAGACTGTCTATAAATTTCTCTGTGGTTGTTTTTATTGCACATGTCTGCAGTACAGAATGATCATTATGGAGGGATTATTTATGTACAAAAGTCATCTTACTGATTTTCTTGTCCCATTACCTCACTATTTATAAAAGCTGTATTTCCTTTTTCCTTTATTGTTGTCCTGTAAATCCTTTTTGCCTTCCTTCTCTTCCCACTTCTACCACCTCTTGTTCTCATTCTTACTTGAGCAAGTGATTCTTACTTCCATATATTTATCTTCAGCTTTGTTCCACGTTTATACTTTGGCTTTCCCAGACAGGAGAAACAATGCAGCATTTGAACTGCTGTGTCTGCTTTATTCCACTTTAGATATGGTCTCCAGGTGCATCCATTTAGCTAAAAATGTCTACAGTTGATCCTTATTTTTGACAAAGAAATTCTTCTTTGTGTATAAACACCACATTTTCTGGATCCATTCATTTGTTGACAGGCACATGGTTGTTTTACAGCAGCCAAATTTATATTTGCTAAACCCTGGAAGCACTCTCTGTAGTTCTGAACCTTTGTGTTAGTTCCTTCCAGATGGTTGGGGATCTACTTCTTTTTTCATTTGTTTTTTTTTTCTGTTTTCTCTCCTTCAGCTGGGATTTTCCAGTGCGTTGATTCCAGACATTAGAGAGGCTGAATCGCTGTTGCTCACCACTCTGCTATTCTCCAGCACGGCAGGACTGAAGGTAGCCCAGACCCATAACAAATGAGCCCACAGAGCCTGCCTTCCCTTGTTATGAGGCTGGAGTTTCTGCTCTGTGTGGCTGTATATGAGCTGTTCACACAATTCCTAAGTGTTTGGAGGTGGGAGAACTCAACAAGGTCAGCACCGTGGTCCAAGAGGAGACCACAAGTCAGTAGAGGGAGCTATGTAAGGTTCGTAAGTGGAAGACCCCAGGAGCTGACAGACCCAATGTGTGGGCTGATCCTGAGGAATGTGGGTGCCTGCAGCCAAGAAACAGCAGACTCGTTGTCTTGTTCAGCAGGCCAGGCCTGGGAAGTGATAATTTTCTTGATTTCTTCCTCCATGGCCTGGAACGAGAGTCTGCAGGGGATGACGTCTTGGTCTCAAAAGGATCAAACAGTTCTTCGCAGGTGGGGTGGAGCTGAGGGAGGGCAAGGTCCAACGTGAGAATGATGCAGAAAGTACAGAAGCACATATGGGCTATCTTACTGATGTTTTCATTGTTCAGACACAATATCTGACATCTGTAGATTAGTGGAAAACAAGTTGATTTGGGCACACAATTTATAGAATTTCCAATGCATATTCACGCCATATTCAATCCACTCTGAGGTAGAAAAGCAGGGTGAAGGCATTTTCAGAGGAACCCTACTCACCACAAGTCCTCCAGGAAGCAGAGGATGAAGGAGAAGCCAGAAAGAGAGATAAAACCTCCCTGTCACACAGTTACCCTCCTCTTCCTAAAAGGCCCCACCTCCTAACAGCACATCAGCTGTTAGCCCCCATAATGCAGTCATCTTCCAGTGGTCCTGCCTATGATCACTCAGGACTTCTCTGGGAAATGCAGACTTAAGTCATAACAGGGGTCCAGAATCACCCAGAATCACAGGCAAGATGGACACAGGTCCTGCTGTCAGCACTGAATTCCTCATGCAGGAGTGACATGATGGGGGCCTGCTCACTACCTTTGAGAATACTGAATCTCAGGGAAGTAAGGGATGAGGTCTGAGTTGGGATCTTCAGGTTGGCACAGGGAACTCCCTGTGGTCAGGAGATGCACAAGTAATGCAGAATGTGCCAAGAGTGAAGGCGAGGAACTTCAGGGAGGATTGAGGTTACTCTTGAACTGAACATGGATGGGCGCATGGTCCTCTGACCTTGGACCTGTGCTTCCCGTCATGCCCTGAAGCCTGGCCACGGCTGTCAGCCTGAGGCTGCTCTCTTAGTTCTGTCTCATTGTGCTCAGTGAGGTGAGGGCCTCGGTACAAGGGGGCTGGAAGCAGGTCAACAGAAGTAGGATCCCAGCACCTATCAAAGCTCTAGGTGAGGCAGAGGAAATCCGTTCAACTGAAGACAAAGCATCCTGTCTTCAACCTGTCCTGTTTGTAACCTGTAGTCAGACCCAGGTAACATAGGTGGTGCCCTGGGCCCCAATGTTTTCTTTGAGTGTGTCACTGCAGTATTGCTGTGTTTTAAGCATGTAGCACCAAGTCATTGCCCAGAGGGTCCCAGATATAACCATTTATCAAGGTAAAGGTGGATCTGGTTCTTTTTTGGGAATATGAACCACACCGAACTTTGTGAAGTTTGGATCTTGCCTCAAGACAGGTTGACCATACATGGTGTCACCACAGGGGCATTATTCACTGTCAGGGAGCATCGCACTAAGGAGACAGCCAAAGAGATGACCTGTAATGGGCCTTTGTGTAAGGCAATGAGAGTCCGATCCTTACCTGAAAACACTAATAATCTCCCTCTGTCCTGCAGGCATCTGAATCCTCAAAAACAAGGTCTTGCTGTCCTCAGAGAACATCAGGATGCTTCGTGGTCAAGGCAGGAAAGACAGCAAGCTCGGAGGAGGCCATGCTGGCCAGAGAAGTGCGCAGGGCTCCATGGGTGTACAAGGTCTCAAGGATGAGAAGGAAGCAGCAGCCAGTGCTGCCTCCCAATCCTCTTCTTCCTATGCTTTAATGGGGGCCACAGCAAGAGAAGAGCCTGGGCTGGGGATTCCCCTCGCTGCCATGGCTCCCATTGAAAGCAGTCAATGTTGTGAGGGATCCACGTCGCAAGAAGTGGATGGTCCAGGTCTCTCCCAGAATAAGGAGACACCTCAAATCACGCCGACTGAATTTGTAAGTGCTAAGTTAGAGAAGATTGTGCGGTTTCTGCTTCAGAAGTATCAAAAGAAGGAGCAGATCACCATGGAAGAAATGATGCACATTGTGGATGATGATTCCCATGATGACTTCCCTATGATCATTAGGAAAATCTGTGATTGCATGCGTCTGTGTTTCGGAATTATTATGAAGGAAGTGGATTGCCCTGGACACAAATATGAGCTTGTCCCTGTCTTGGGCCTCACTTATACAGGGATACTGGATGATGATGACCAGATTATTCCTAAAGCTGACCTCCTGATAGTCGTTCTGAGTGTCATATTCCTAAAGGGCAACCGAGTCAGTGAAGAGTACCTTAGGGAAATTGTGAGACATAGGAAGAACTTAGCTGAGAGGAAGCACATTGTCATTGGTGAGCACTGGGAATTCATCACCAAGGATTTGGTCCGGGAAGAGTACCTGGTGTACCAGCAGGTTCCACATAGTGATCCTCCTCGCTATGAGTTCCTGTGGGGTCCAAGAGCCCTTGCAGAAACCACCAGGATGAAAGTACTAGAGCATGTGCTCATGCTTGATGGGACAGATCCCAGGTCTCACCCAGAACTCCATGAGCAGGCTTTGAGAGCAGAAAGAGGTATTTTGAGTGCCTCTGCAGGGCTAGATGAGTCACAGTGACAAAATGTTCCACAGCACTTCACAGGCTTAGTTCCCACCTCCTGTGAAATGAGACCAATTTGCAGTCTGTGTTTCAGGAGAGCAGGAAGTTTTCTAAGTAGTGGAGGGGGAAGGCAAGGGATGAAATACCATGCATAGCAGTTTGATGTCTCTTCTCTTTGTGCTACTTGCAGATTGAGATGTGTTTTGCTTATGACTTTTTGAAATCATGTTCTTTTGAAGGACTGAAATATCATGAAAATCTGATTTGATGGGTGGTTCTAATCTCACATGTATATTCCTTTCCTGATATTATCATATAATTGTGAATTCTGACATGAAAGTGATTTTCTTTGACCTTGATCACAAATGGATTTTGCTTTTGAATTTCAAATGTAAGAGGTTTTCCTGTTTTGTCAAATAAATAAGGAAACCTTTTATTTTTTATGATAAAATATGGTTGGCATAGGAGTTTTCTTGGAAATGTGTAAGAAGTTTACATGAATTTAGATGGGACCTAGAAATGGATATACTGATAAAATCATTTCTTGAATTTTTATTTCTTTTGCTTGCCTTATACTATTAAAATATATGTGCACCAGAATTTGCTTGGCTTCTTCAGTTATACTCAGGAAATTACTGTTGATAAAGAAGCCCATCTGCTCATAGACACAGTGAGCCCCAAACTGTTTTTAATAGTAGATAAATTTAATGGAGAAAAAGAATAGGGAATAGGAATGGAGGAATGGGGATGAGGAACCGCTCCTGAGAGACAGGAGGTGTCCCAGATGTGTTGCCAATGAGCCCACCTCTCAAAGGAAATTTTGTGGAGCAAAATCATGTGGTGAGTAGTACATGGGGAAAGATTATCATAAACCAATAAGATTGCAGTATAGTCACTAGGAAATATTGATCAGTGGTAGCAAGGCTACATGATGACATCATTAACCTTGGTCAGTAATCTGTAGTCCTACTCTTGTCTTTAGTCTTAGCAGGCTTAGTCTCAGTCTCAATCTTAATCTTGTTGTTTTAGCCTTAGTAGGTGGGGGAGGGTGGCCCACCCATAATGAGATAATGGGAAGTCACAAAAAGATGATGCCAAGAATCTCAAGCCTCCAGTCTTGATCACTTTTCTCTCATTGCTGGGACAAAATACCTGACACCCAAAATTAATGAAGGAAAGTTTTATTTAGATCGTGCTGTGTGGAGATTTCTGTCTCTAATCAGCTTGCTCTAAGGTAGAGCTAAATGGTGCAGGGGCAACAATACAAGGTGGCAGAAGACAGCAAAAGCAGCAAGAACACAAGGGGGAAAACAAGCCTCTTTTACTCCCTCATCTTGCATGCTGGCTACCCACCCTGAGGTGGGGAAGTCCTTTACACCCACACCATATCCGTATCTTCCTCTTACCCAGGCTCAGGGTGAATATAAAGTAAGCACCGGGGCGACCTGCTGAATCACTTAGTGTTATGGTTTGTGTGTGGGTGCCCCCCCAAGCGTCATGCGGCCATGGGGCAGGCTTTTAGAGTTTGATTATGGGTGTAAGAGCTACACCCACCCTGGGGTGGATAATTTGCATGTGTAAGGGAGAGGAAAAGGGTGCTTGAGGCCATTCCACCCTGGTGTGTGCTTGTTTGTTCACTGTGTTCGGACACCATGAGCTGTAGCTCTCTGCCGTGTGCTAGTCTGCCTTGTAACCTGCCAAGTATGGACTGAAACCTCCACAAACTTTAAGTG
This sequence comes from Chinchilla lanigera, assembly GCF_000276665.1. NCBI lineage: Eukaryota > Metazoa > Chordata > Mammalia > Rodentia > Chinchillidae > Chinchilla > Chinchilla lanigera. The sequence goes on along the minus strand of NW_004955498.1, from coordinate 2,320,316 downwards.
AAATAAACCTTTCCTTCCTTCATTTTGGGCATCAGGTATTTTGTCCCAGCAACGAGAGAAAAGTAACTAAGACAGAACTTGGTACCAGGAGTGGGGTCGTTGCTGTGACTGTACCTGACCATGTGGTTCAAGAGCCTTGGGAAATGGCTTGTGGGAAGTGTTTGGAAAGGTTTGGAGTTGTAGCCTGAAAGAGAAGCACTCGAATGCCTTCAGCTGTTCTGTTTGGGAGATTCTGGTCAGAGCTCAGAAGACCAGAAAGCTGATAGAAATCTTGCCAGTAAAGACCAGG
>NW_004955498.1:2287708-2318587 GCF_000276665.1 Chinchilla lanigera | reverse complement strand
CTTGTAATCCGCCAAGTATGGACTGAAACCTCCACAAACTGTAAGCAAAATAAACCTTTCCTTCCTTCATTTTGGGCATCAGGTATTTTGTCTCAGCAACGAGAGAAAAGTAACCGAGAGACTTAGTTAACCTTCTAAAATTCTCAAGGTGACACAATGAACAAATGCTAGAGTGGTAAGGGCATGTCCTCTTCACTCCAAGATGTAGAACTGCTGAGTTTCTTAGTTAAGCTGCTGGACTCCTCCAGTTGACAAAATTTATGAACCATAACACCTCTATTCAACACTTAGGGAAGTATACAAACCTAGCCATTATGAATTTAATCTTGAGATGCACCTTCAGCTACATCCCTCATGCATTCTCCTCTCTTCAAGTGCACAGCCCTGTTTGACTGCCTACTGTATTACTAATTAGCTTGGCTTTCTGCAGTGTTGCCCCCTCTGAAGACATATCCCCAACTGCAGGTAGGGGATAGTTTCCATATGGGTGCTTCAAGCTGGGAAGTGTCAGTGTAGGGGAAGCCACATTCAGGAACATACACCAGAGAGGTACTATTATGTGCATCCTATAGAATTCATGTTGTAGTTTAGCAACTATGATCTCTTTCCAAGGGGAATCTGGTGGATCTCAGGAAAGGAGTCTGACTCCTTTGTCATTGGTTCCATCTCCCTGATCATTTGGAGTTTGGCAGTCTCTAGGCAAGAATAAACAAATTTTGCAAGAAATAAGGGCATGTATAATTGAACCATAAGCACAGGAATGGAACGGCAGGTTGGGGAATGAGTCACATCCAGAAACTTTTCCTAAGGCACTAGTACAGCAATTGTACCCAGTTGGCTCTTAGACCCCTCTACTGATGGCAGTCCTTCTAGTTTAGCTATAAGAAGATGGAGAGAAAGAATTTAGAGACACTTATTGTGCTTTTAGAGATTCAACTGTAGTTTTTTTTTTATGTCTTAAAGAAGCGTAGCATAAAGCTATTGATGTATTGGGAAGCTGCCAGAAGAGGGGTCAGTGATTGGAGCCCCTTTTTATATCTAACTCTTATTACTATGGTATTGCCTATATACATTTTTTGGTTGTACTTTTGTGCTGGATGTTTAAGATCAAATTAAAATGAGGTCTGTGTTAATCAATATTTGCCTCCTACTGTCTATCAAGACGAGTGAAGTCTCTTCAGGCATTATTTTGGCACCATGAACAGAGCCTCTCAGCTCATCTGTCAGTGTCAGGCATCAGGATGGGTTACAGCCTTGCGTGATCATGTTGCTTTGTATGAAAGCATCGGAGACTTTTCCCTTTTGGTGACCCTACTTTGGCACATTGTACACTTACTAATTCTTGTCCTCTGGGGTCCAGCAATCTCCCCACTCTGGGCTTTGAGTAACTCACCAAAATTTTAAGATCTTGTAGAAAGGTTCCCTCATATCCTGGGTTCTTGTTGAAATTGGAGGGCCAGGTCCAAAATATTGGCTGTCCTGTTAGCCTAGTTATATTTTTAGTTCTGATCTCTAAACTTTATTTGTTGAACACTCAGAAGAGATCAGTGACATTAGTATTGCAGATGGAGCACTGAGTTTAACTATAATAATCTCACCTGTATGGCAAGTTTTTGAAGTATAAAGTATAGGCAGAGGACTGTTACTCCTTACCAGTTGTGGTTGTTTTAGTAGTTAAATCCCTATAGCAGAATGCTAACAGGCAATAGTTGTATAGTTTTACAGAGAAAACATGAACCCAAAATCATATATAATATTTCAGCATAATAATCATGACATTATCATTGAAATATATTTAAATGTCCATCTTAGGATAGAATTGACTTTTCAGTCAACATCTCCACCTGACCACAAGACATTCAATGACACTAAGAAACTATCACCTAATTTCCTATCCTTTAATAGGTTGTCATGTAAGGATGACATACTGGTCTATAACTGTACCTTATATTTTTATAATGCCTAGCCTCTAATTTTAGTGTGTGATATTGCATAGACTCTTTGGTGCCTAGTTTCCCTGATGTAGTGACATGACATACACATAAGCTTTAAAAGTATAATCTGGTTGGTGATCTCATGCTGTTTTGACATATACCTTTTATCACATGTAGCTTGAGCACAGGAGAAAGGTTTATGTCTGAGTCTCAAAAGTTTTCTCATCATAAACAATGTTAGTTTTACATCTTTTACATCTCAAATTTTACATCTAAAATTTGTTGAGGTCAACTAAAACAGCTGTAGGAAAACCTGTATACCAAGAAGGCATGAATACATTTAGCACACAATGATTAACAATAATGAATGTCATAGCTATATGAAAAAGTGTGTCTTTAATTTAGTGTTGTACAAAGCACAGCTTTAATAAGAAAACCTTATTGTTTTACCCATGGAAAGCTTAACCTCTTGATGATAACAAGCAAGAAATATAATACAGGAATATGCTTAGCAGTGATTATTGGGCTGGGTCTCCCATAAGGATATGGAAATTATTGTGATCCTATTAGTAAAAAAAGACTAGAAGAAACTATTTTCAGGCTATTTCTTCACTCACTGAAGAGAGGCCTTCTAACAGTTTCCCAAAGCCTAAGGTGTCCCCATTATTGGTTATAATAAGGTGTCCCCATGTTTGTTATTATCAGAACAAATTTTGCATGACATATGAGAACTAGATCATAACAATTAACACATTCTCTTTGGCCAATGAAAGATTTTGGAGTTATTGTACACCAGCAACAATATGCATTGTATTTGTACAACAAGTCTTGACATCATTTTGATCAGTTGGCCACCTGGGTGGAAGCATGTCCTTAACTGTAATAATATGTATAAGCCAATTTAAATTATAGACAAATATTTTAAAAATCTAAAAAGACAAAAATTTGTTGAGGTCAACTAAAACAGCTGTAGGTACTATAGTCAGTCACAAATTCACCAGAGATAAGAACACATAAGGAAATTGTTAGTAGACCAGAGATCACTCAGATGTATTTAGCCAAGTTGAATTATAGTACTTCTTTTATACATATTTAAATTTGTAACTATAAATAGACTAGCAAGAAATGTTTGTAGGTCAATTACAGAGATCTCTTATAATATGAATGGTTAGGAATGAAACCGTTTTACACTTATGGAAGCAAAGATAGCTTTTAAGATGGTCCCTAGTCCAATTGTTTATTTGTTTGGAATATTCTACTATGTGGGCTTCTTATGTTGTTTTAATAGCTATAGTTGTTGGATCATAACAGCTGATAGTAAAAACTGCTGTTCTAGTAGCATGTAACAGTTTCTTTAAAAGGGACAAACTGTTATATGTAGTTTAATATGTGTTTCAGTTTAAAACTGTTATAAAACTCATTAGGTCCTCTCGCTATGTTTTGTTTTATCAGTGAACTTATCTGAGATATAAATACCAGTCAATCTGGTCTGTGTTTTAAAAGCAACTTGGTATTATTCTTGAGAAGGTGAGAGAAAAGGAATTAATCTCCAGTTTTGCCTAAGGATTAAAAGGCAGATAAATTAGGAGTAAAGCTTTTCCATTTATTATTTGAGACAATCAGCATTAAATTTAGACCAGTTTTTGAATATGGACCAAAGACAAGTGAAGATCAGTTTCACGATGGAAGGCTCAAAGGGAGGGAAACTCACTATTCTGGACACTTGGTTCTGAAATTCAGCAGTCATGTAGGAAAGCATTGGCTTACATTAAACATTGTTGTACACTGTGTTATTTCTGAGGGACAGGGCAGTGGAGAAGGGACAGAAGAGTGATTTTACATGTAGCAGAAGAAATAAATCCTAACCTTCTCAGGTGCAGAAGACAGCTAAAATCAGGAGCATTCCCAGGGTGGATCTCCAATCCCTAGCAAAACATGCCTTCAGAAACAAAAGTGGTGATTGACTTAAAATGTATTGCCAATCAGAAAATTAAACTGTTACATTAACCTGATTGGGTGCTTTTCAAAATATTGAAGGAAAGTGAGACAGAAAATGAAAGGTTTCCAATTATATTGTGTAGGGCTTACTTTCTAAGAAATGACTCTAAATCAGTAGTTCCAGCATTCCAGCCTGCAAGAGATCTATTACTTACAGAAAAAGGAAGAAATCTTGTCCCTAATATACCTAGGCCTTTGAGACATTTTGGATTCTCTATCTAGAGTGACCTCTAAACTTTACTGCACATGTATCCCTTGGAAGTCCAAGTGTCTGTGCTGGAGCTACGAGTACATTAAACTGAGCAGGAAGAAATCTACTCCATTGCATGGTGGAGACTACCAATACCACCAATGTCAGGAGATAGAGAGGTGTTCTCAAGGACTTACAGGGCGTGAAAAGGAGCCCTGAGGGAGTACAGTTTAGCAGAGAACAGCCATGGGTTAGTACTAAGACAGAAGTTTGGGGATTATGTAACTGTAGTTCCTTCTGCAGCAGTTGATTTTAGTGCAGCTGCAAGGAGGGCCGTGGCAGACCATCAGATGAGGTGTCTTGGGCCTGAGGTGGAATCCTGACAGAATGGAAGACTGTGCTGAGCAGCTCTTTTAGATGGTGGGTAAAGCTGAGAGAAATCCTCACCAGGGATATCTAGAAGAAGAGTAGTGCTAGCCAGGGCATGAATCAGGAGACTTATGCCCAACCTCTGCAAGGTTTTCCTGAGAAATATACAAATCTCCACACCTGCCTTATCACTTCCAGCAGTCCTCAGCTCATCCTGCTCTAAACCAGGCTGCAGCCTGCAAGGCTGATGGCATCTGTGTAATTTCTCACATCTTTTGGGCTGAGGAGAGCATGGGGTAATCATGAATTTAGCAAGAAGAATTTTGGAGTTCCTAATTATTTTTAAAAGGAAAACTCTAACTTTTATACTTGTTGGGGACTACTACAAAGTGGCTCTGAGCAGGATTTAATATTAACCAATTGGCTTTCCATGTTCACTTGTGAGTTGTCTGAAGCTTAGGCACCTTGTCTGACAAGATAAGGCGGCAGCTGAGGATGTTTGCCTCCAACCCCAATTAACTACAAGGAGACTGCAACTGCAGTTCCCACACTCCCAAAATAAACACCAACCTAAAGATAACGTAGTTCTCTTGACTGACATAATTTACTACTTGGGAAAATTCTCCCAAGGTCCTGTGAGATTCCTGCATTTTCTTGAGTATCCTCCTGCTTTGTTTGAAAACTAAATAAATACAGGCTGCCCAGAGCAGTCTTGGGCTAACTCAGAGAATATTAAAGTTGTAAGAGAGTTAATCCCTCCTGGAGACATGAAATCATTTCCACTGTCTCATTTACTTAAGCCTTTGCCTTCCACTCGCTTGGGAGATTGCGGGCCTGATCATCCTGCAATAACTTAGGGTTATTTAACCCTGTTGGCAATATATACTTTCATCTTGCATTTCCAGTCACAGTTGCCCACAGCGCAGTGTTGCACAGATCTTCCTCTCTCAGGTTCGTAGCCCTGGGTCTCTAATCTGTTCTCAGGCTATGAATTTACAAGAGAAACCAGGCAGTGTTTCTCCAAGTAACATTCAAGGGATCACCTGAAAACTGCTCTCTTCCTATTACATAGCACCATCGCTGACTTCTTGCAAAGTAAATGGTCATGATCTTTGATTTGAGTGGATGTTCCAATAAGTGCAGACTGCTAGTTTTATAACAGAAAAGTTCACATCCTTTGAAGACTACTCCTCAAGCAATCCTGTTAATCTTTTATACAACTTTTCGTAATAAAAGATGGACACTGTGATCTCTACTGCCATTGGCTCCTGAATGAATGCCCAGTCTATTGCCATTCCAGAGTGCCCTTGGTGTGAGCCAGCACTTGTTCTGGACTTCATAGGGGTACAAGCCACTTAAGGTAATATGCTTAGCCTCACTTTTTCTCAAGTTACTAAACTGAAGGAGCCCATATGTTTTGGCAAATATTTGGGAAACGGATTGCATTTCCTTCTGCATTTATATTCCTACTGGAATAATTTGTACTCATCAGTGACTTCCTCATCCACACTCATCTGAGGATGTGTCATAAATAGAATCTGTTTCAGCTTGCACCCTAACCGAGCCAACCCTTCTGCTATGGTTTGCATAAGCATTGCCCAAGGCTCATGGGTTAAAGCCTTGGTGCACAAGCCGTGGGGACATTGAGATGCATGAAAACATCAGAGATGGGACCTACTAGGATGTCTTAAATCAGTGGAGCAGCACACTTGTAGGGGAATGTGGGATGCTATTCTTCTCCACCTTCTCCCTGCTTCCCAGCTGCAGTCAGGTGAGGATCTCAGGCCACAATGTGCCCCCACCCTAATTTACTGCCTTAGAAAAGGCACCAAAACTATGCTAGCTGACCATAGATTGACATCTCTGAAACTCTGTGTTGAACTTTACTCTTTTTCCTATATGTTCTTCTAATAAGAAGCTTGGGCTGGGGATTTAGCTCCAGGTCACAGCACCTGCCTGGCAAGCAAGAGGACATGAGTTTGATTCCCGGTAATGGAAATAAATAAATAAATAAATAAATAAATAAATAAAAGCTTTACAGCTGGGCATGGTGGCACATGCCTGTAATCCCAGCATTCCGGAGGTTGAGGTGGGAGGATCTCGGGAGGCAGAGACAGTAGGATTATTGTGAGTTCCAGTCCAACCTGCGATACAAAGTGAGCTCAAGGTCAGCCTAAACTGCATAGCAAGACCCTGTCTCAAAAAGACATAAAAAAGACTTTTTTCATTGTATCTGTAAATGCTGAAAATGGGGCAGGATTTTTAAATATCTGCTGGGAAAGCTGGATTTCTACATGCAGGTAAATGAAGCTAAACTCCTACTTGCCAGATTAAATAACATCAAGTCAAAATAGATGAAACTCTGACATGATACCAGAAATTATGGAATCAGTAGAGGACAACAGATGAGAAATATTTCAGGGCATTGGATTGGGCAGAGGTATTTTTGAAGAAGACCCCCGAAGCACAGATAAAAAATGCAAAAAGTGACAAATGAGCAAATGCTAGTAAAGACAGTGTGAGCTGTCAAGCTTTCCTCCCTGAATGTAAGATTTCATCAGTTGGTGTTTAAATTTTCTATTTAATTAGAGGCTTAAAAAGTACTGTCTGATTGTGGACAATGTGGAGCTCCCTGCTCACCTCACTTGCTATTTTCTGTTGGCAATATTTTGCGTGGGGGAGATGATCAGGTGACCAAAGTACTATTATATGTATTATTACACAGTTTGGTCACGTACAAAGAGAATAATTCATGGGTGCCCACTTTGAAAGACTGGAAACATAACATTCCTCCCAGGTTTTCTCTCATGTGCATGTTTCTCTTTAGTTAGTAAATATTTTATTTAACACTATTAAAATGGTATTTACATAATTGTAATTTCCAAATATTATAATAATTACATGGAGAGATAACTTATGTGTTGACTTTATATGTCATGAGCTCTTACTAATCTCACTTAGTTTTAAGATATCTTTGAACTTCAATTAAGTTTTTCACGTAAATAACTACAACTTACATGAAATTAAAATGTAAAGTGTGTAACTGAATTAGATATTTCTTGAGGGAAGCACAAATGGCCAATAAATCCATTAAGAATAGTTCATTATCTCTGGCTGTTAGAGAAATGCAACTTAAAACATCCCAGATCCCATCCAATTGCACAGAGAATAGCTATAATCAACAACCAAATGTTTAAAAATGCTGGTGAAGATACAGCAAAAAAGGAACCATTGTACATTGTTGGTGGGATTGTAATGTGTGTAATGGATATTATTGGAAGGGGAACTAGGCAGGGGGAGTAGGGAAGGAAAGGAAAAGGAGGAAAAATGGAAAACATGGAGAAAGCTTTTGTAAATAAGGCAAGGAAGAGGGGCCCTAGGAGAGGAGGGAAATGGACAGAAAGAAGAATCAAGATACGTATGTAAATTGTTTTGTTTTGTTTTGACATATGTAAATTGTGCCCAGAAAATAATTAATGAAAAAATTCCTGCCTCTACAACAGTGCAGTGTGAGGCTACACCTCACATCAGAGATGTTAGTAGCCCAGGGCAACATTGGAAGAGCAGGAAAAGGGAGATATTATGGCTGTGGAGGCTGAGTTAATAATTACCTGAAAGCACCTTTGTGGGTGTGGCCTGGACTTTAAAACAAACACTGTTTTGACAAAATAGAGAATGCACTTGGACATGGGGGTACACACCTGTGATTCCAGCACACTGGAGCCTGAGGCTGTAAGATCACTGGGAGTTTGAGATGAGCTTGGGATACAGAGTGACTTCAAGACCACCCTGAACTACACAGCAAGACCCTGTCTCAAAAAAGCAAAAGAAATAAATAAAAAAGGATGCAGTGAAAACAATGTAGCGAGTAGATGCACGAATAACATGAAGTAACATTAGTTATTCTATTATCAAAGAAGAGTCTCTCTTCTGCCTCATGGGACTCTGAACATCATGTCCATTTGCTGGGGTGAAAAGGTTGAGGTTTAGATCTGGTGTAGTCCAGGGTCTAACAGGAACAAAGGAGACAACCCCTAGGAGGATGGAAGGGACATAGAGAATCATTTTCTTTACCTGCTGACACATTCGCAGACGTGCCTTGTACTGAATGCAGACTAGTCCAGTGAGAGCTAAGCGAGGAACTTTATCTGAGGTCCTGGTTCAGGAGAGGAAGTAGAGAGCATCAGAGTACACGTAGGATTGCAGGTGAGAGGAGACAACAGACTGAGGAAGCCTTACCCCAGAGGGAGGGTCAGCAAACTACGAAGATCTAAGTTTCTTGTGAGCCCTGGATCACACAGGGACTGAATTGTTACAGTGAGTCTCAGGCTCCTTGCACCCTGGGAGGTAGATACATAGTCTCAGGGGAAACTGATTAAGTCCATAGAGGAAGATGGTTCTAGGTCTGCCAGAAGCCAAGACCTGAACAGCCAATCAGGAAGGGGGAGACCTTGGAAATTCCGTTTCCCTCCTGCTGTCAGTCCTGGGAGACCCCCACAGCATTTACGGGTGTGAGGTCCACTAACTGAGGTGGAGGCTTTGGTTCGGAGCTGCTGAGGTGCAGTTCTGAGGTGAGGGGAATTGTGTAAGTGGGCTCTATTAGGGTCAAGGTGACAGGCAATTGGGGGAAAGAGGAAACTCATCTCTGAGAGGGAGCCCCCCCAAAGCCCGGATCTTCCTTGGTACAGAGTCTTGCCCCAGAAAGAATTCTCAGTGGGGAGCACTGTTGCCTCAGGGGACTTTAATGTGCAGAGTAAGGGCCCAGTTCTGAGATTCGTGCTTTATAGGGGAAGAGTGCACAGGACCTGGGATCCAGGAGGTCATAGTGCGGGTCTGAGAGCGACCTGCCAAAGCCCCAAGGGAGAAAGCGGGTCCCACAGCATTCTAGAGAAGCCTTCATTTCCTGCCCTGCTCCACATGTCGCAGAGTTCTCAGTACAGCGCCATCTTTGGCCACAATGGGAACTGCACGCAGAGTCAGATCTCTGTTCTCAGGTCCTTGCTGCTGGTGAAAAGGACAGGACCTGAGCTTCCTTAGGTCAAGGTGTGGCACATGACTCTGGCGAAACTGGAAAGATGCACTCCAAAGCAAGAGTCTCCTAACAGTGCAGAAAACCCTCTGCTGCCTGCCCTAGCCTTGTGGTGCTGAATTCTCAAGAAAGCACCTCTGTTCACCTCCCTGGGACCTGAAAGTACAGACAAGAGCCTAGTTGCAAACTTCATGCTAACATATATACCTATTTATGTACATGTTCAAGTATATATGTTTGTATTTGTATACATATATATGCACGTATGTGAATATATGAATATCTTTGTGTGTTTATTTGTAAATATATATGTATTTGCAGTACCTAGTGATCACAATCTTCACAATCTATATATTCATTTATATATTATGTGTATGTATCTATTTACATATCTTCATAGTACATACTGACCACATTCCTCATGGGGACATTCTGCATGTGCACAGTTCACAATTCAACCTTTTCTATGTGATTTCCCTCCCCTCCATCCCTTTCCCTCTATCTCTTGCTTCCCTTCCCATATACAAAAATCGATCTGGGGCTGGGGATTTAGCTCAGCGGCAAAGCGCCTGCCTGGCAAGCACAAGGTCGTGAGTTCGGTTCCCGGTACCAGAGAAAAAAACAAAACAAAACAAAAAAATCGATCTGGCTATTTACTGATAACAGTCTTTCTCTTCCCCCTTTATTTACATTTAAACCATGTGGTATTCCAGCTTGTGTGTCTGATTAATTTCAATTAACATATCGGTCTCAAGGTGCACCCATTTGCCTATGGTTGCCCTTTTTATGCCAGAGTAATCCCCCATTTTATATACCAACTACTTTTTCTTAGCCACTCCTCTGTTGATGGAAAAAAGGGCCAATGCCAAGATATTGTTATGGTGAATTATGCTGCTATAAATGCGGATATGTATACATAAGTATACTATCATATCTTTAATTTTTTCTGGAAGATAATTAGAAGGGGGACATCTGAGTTGAATGTGAATTCTAGAGTTTTCTTCAGAGTCTCCCATCTGATGATTTTAGTGGTAGTACCAGTTCGCACTCCCACTAACAATGAAGAAGGGTTCTTTTTTCCTCTCAGACCTTGTAGCATTTGCTGTTATTTGACATCTTGAAGATAGTCATTCTTTCTACAGTGAGGTAGGATCTTTATGTTGTTTTAGTTTGCATTTCATGAGTGGCTAGCAATGCTGAACAATTTTCGGTAATTTATTGGCCATTTGTGCTATATCTGAGAAGTAATTATTCATCCCATTGACCATTTCTTGAATGGGTCTTACAATGAGGACCTAGTTCTTTAGTCCTTTAAATATTCTAGATATTAGTGATTTCTCTGAGCAGGAGTACCTGGCAAAATGGTCTTCCAGTTCTGTAGGTTGTCTGTTCACTCCTGGTTATTTCCCTTGTGGTGCAGAAGCTTTTGAATTTTATTTGATCCCATTTGTTGTTTCTTGGGAATATTTCTCAAGCAACTGGTGTTCTGATCTGAAAGTCGTTATCAACACATATATCTGTCAGGGTTTTACCTAATTTGTCTTCCAGCAGATTGTGTTTCTGTTTATTATTTAGATCTGTGATTTATTTTTATTTTATTGCAGTGCATGGTGAGAGGCAGGGTTGTAGGTTCTACGTTCAGTGTTTGTATAGCTACTTTTTGCTTTACCATTTGCTAAAAAATCTACATTTTACATTTGCTCCAACAAAAGTATTTGGTCGCCTTGTTAAAGAAAAGATGGTTGTGTTTACTGCAGTGGTTTCTGTATCCTGCATTCTATTCTTTTAATCCACAGGTCTGTTGTTTTGCCAGTACCATGCTGCTTTTATCAGAGGAAGTTTTCACTATACCTTGAAGCCAGCATTGTGTGCTCCTGTCTTGCTCTTATTTCTGAGGATTGCTTTTGCTCTTCTAGGTCTATTCTGGTTCCAGAACTTACATGAGGAGATCACTGCCGCTCACGGACAGCTCCCTGTCAACTCCACATCTAAGAGATTCAGCCTTAGGTGCCCAGTACCTGCAAGCGACCTGTGCATCCATGGAAAACTGGAAATGCACTGTGAGCATGCTGGTGGAGACCTGGTTAAGGTGACTCTGTCACAAAGAACTCCTTCCTCCCAGCCCATGGGTTCCTCAGGCCACCATACACTCGTGATAGGGTCTCTCCAGGCCTCTGTGCCCACAACACCGCCTCCACCCACGCCCCTGCATCCTGGCAGATGAAAACCACCAGGGATGCTTCCTCCAGCCCCTTGGCACCCCCAACTCTTCCCTGTGTCTCCAGAGGACAATGCCCCTTTGGCTCCTCAGCTTTCCCCTGCCTGCCCGGGCCACCTCCAGCCCGTTCCTCAGAAAGGATACAAGGTCAGCACTTCATATTCAGAGTCTTTGGCTGAGGGCAATGCTGAGGCGAAACCTGAGTCATTTCCACCCTGCCCTTGGACCTGTATGGTCCCCTCATCCTGTGGATGTTCCCAGGCAACAGCGCCTTCTTCTCCAAGTTGTTGGGGAGCTACATCCGCTGCTCCTGCAGAGGCGCACCTCTCAGGGAATGGAGGAATATCTGACACACCATCCGTGCCATTTAGAGGGGTCTGCATGTCTATGCGACCTCTCCCACTTGAAGCCCACATGGAGAGCTGCCTTGGGCTCAGTGTTCTACTGGCAAGATGAGGCACAGGCAAAGTTCTGGGACGTTCTCACCCACAATGCAATGCGTGACACCTACAGCACCTGCACAGAGAGGCGCTCAGTGCCTGTGCAAAGTGACCCTCGGACTTAGACACCATTCAATATTGGATTCAAACAGAGCCCTCCCTGAAGCCTGTGGGTTCCTGCGAGCAGCCCTGGGTCATACAGAGTGCTGGGTTTCATCAGGATGCTCTGACCCTTGTCTTTGAAGCCACTTAGGGCTCCAGAGAGTGCAGGGCAGACAGGACTCTCTTTAGAGGCCTCCTGAGAGATCTTCAGTTTCAACTCCCTGTTCAGTACTTTGCTATAGATGCTTGGGGCTCTAGGCAGATGTCACTGTGTCTGTGTACATGAAGCATGGCAGAGCCAACCACCACTCACTGTCCTTAAGCAAACAAAATCTTAGGAGTCGTAATCTCCTGAAAGCCTTTCTACCAATTGTTTCCTTTCTTCTGAGCACCATACTTGGTCTAGGGTAGGTCTTGTCCTTTCTTCCGAGTGGAGACACACAGACTGGGAGAAACAACGGGTGAAGCAGAGAATTGGGAGAGGGGAGAGGGAAGGAGACAGGGACAGATGGAGACGACAGGGAGGGGGAGAGTGAAAGCAAGGAGGGAGGAGGGGTAAGGCAGGCTCACATAACTGACTGCCAGGGTGACATTTGGTCTTGCCTGATGGGGCTCCCAAGTCTTCCAAACCATCCTGGACACGTGCATCACAACTGTGAGGAAGCAGTTCTTCGTTATCCTGAGCTCTGACATGCAGGGCAATGCACGGTGAGGTTAGGGGCCCAGGCAACATTACAATTTTCTAACTTTTAGACTCCCCGAGTCTGGTATTCTTTATTTCTCCAGACTTTGTTTGCATACACTAACAGACAGCAGATGAAATACACTGGAAAGTCTGGAAGCTTTCTTTTGGTCCTGTAGGCAGTAATTTCATGTTAAAGCCAGGTAGCTCCCAGGTTCTGGATGACCAGGGACCATTAGGAACATTACCATCAGAACAACAGCCCTGATTTTAAGTTTTGTGTTTTTTTCTTTGAACAAAGATTTTCACTGGGAAAGCTGGGGTGTGGTTCAGTAGTGCGGCAATTGCACATCATGCACAAGACTCTAGGTTTTAATCTAACACCATAATAAAATAAAGTTGAAGTGCTGGAAGGGTGATATTCAAAGCTTATTTCTACCTCACTCTTGGGACAGACAACAAGGGAGTGAATCATTCTGGTTTGAGAGGCAAGGACAGGGAGTGTCACTTGATTACAGAAATGTTCAAAGGACCCTGTGCTACAGCATGGCAGAGCTGGATTCAATTCCCAGCAATGACACTGTGAGACACAGCAAGTGATATGACTTCTGCAAATAGTGACTTATTTTCCATTACCATAGTGTAGAGATTCAGCCTTGGTCAGGTTCCATGACTTTATGGCAGATGCAGGGTGATCTTGGTGGATATTGTTCATGCTAGAAGTTATATGGATATGCTGGGGAAAGTTAGCGTAATTCTTAGCAGTGGGGAAGGAAGGGAGAGGCTCTCCAGGAGCCAAGAGATGAATGTTTTTTCCACTGTAACCCTTTACATTCCTTTTCTGAAGAGTGATTCTAAGGAAGCTTGCAACTCGAAGGACAAATGGTGGAGGCACCATGCATGAGCAGGAAGGAGCACACTATGGAACAAAGCACACTGGCCACTCCTTAGTGCTACAGCTCAGGCCCCCTGTGTGGCAGGCACTTGCTGTAACCTGTCTTCTTCCATGTGGTGCATCAGGTGAAGGAAACGCAGTCAAAGAGTGATTCTAACAGACTTGACTCTCACCTCTAGGGCTATGACAGAAGTCAAGAGGAGAAGCACTGATACTTTTCCATAGTGACTCTTCAGGTCAGAAACCAGGCAGATACGTTTTTCTGGGAGCATCTCTGGGTAGAGGTGGCTGCATAGGATGGGATTTCCCAGTTTGAGGGGACTCAGAGTTAATTAGGCCAGTGATGTCCAACTGCATTTATTTCCTTATTCAGTCATAATGTGGTTATAACAGATGTGCAAATTCTGAATACAAAGCTAGAATGACAATTGTGTGGATCTTTGTTTCTTCCACCCAAATCAAAATACAGTGCATTTCTATTGAATAAGAAAGTGCTCTCATGCACTTCTAGGCACCCCACCTCCACTAGTTTCCTGACAGCTATTGTTCCGAAGTGTACCATGATTGCTTTCTTGGCCTTCTTTATAAACTTTGTTTAGATGGAATGTGAGACTGTCTGCTCTTTCTGCCTGGCTTCTGTTATCAATGAACCAGCTTTGTAGATGGTGATAAATTCAAATTTGTTAATTTTTGTTTAGTGGAGCATAGTTTTAATATGAACTTTTAAGTGTTTTTACCAATGTCTAGGTCCCAAAGCTTCTGCTATATTTTCTTGTAAATGTTTCTAAGTTAATTGGGGTACGTGTATATAAATTTTGTATATAGGAACACAGTATTTCAAACAGTTTCATTCCGGGCCTGGGGATTTAGCTCAGTGGCAAAGCACCTGCCTGGCAAGCACAAGGTCATGAGTTCGGTTCCCAGTACTGGAGAAAAACCAAAAAATCCAAAAAAAAAAAACAACAAAAAAAAAACAGTTTCATTCCCACTCTCCCACTCTCGTTTTCCTCCACCATTCTCTGAACACTTTCCGATCACTGAAAGTATACCTTCTGGTTTCCAGCCACCTTTCGTTCCTTTTCTCTCTGCTCTCTCATTCCCTCTCTCTGTCTCTCTCTGTCTGTGTCTCTCTGTCTCTGTCTCTGTCTGCCTGTCTCTGTCTGTCTGTCTCTCTCTCTCTGTTTATGCCATAGAAAAAAAAGCATGAAATACTGTACTTTTGGATGTTGGATTGTTTCATTTACCTTGAAAGTAGTCAGTTCCATACATTTTCCTGCAAATGATCTCATTTCATTGTCATGATGCCTGAATAATAATTTATTATGTATACTACAATTTTTTATATGGGCTACCTATGTGAACAACGTATTCCACAATTTTGTGATCCCTTTGTCTATTGATGAGCATCTAGGCTCTTTTCTCAGCTTAACCCCATGTGAAATATGTTGCACTTCACCATTTTTATCTCTTTTGGGAATACTCTGATCAATTGCTTGGCTTGTTGATACATTAAGTTATTAAGTTGTGGTGTTACATAAGTTATATTAAGTTGTGGGGTTCTTTTGGTGTAAAGTTTTCTGCATTTTGCTGTATCTCAGGTGTAAATCATCTGTAGGAAATGTACATGGCAGAGACTGTTTTACCCATTCTATAGGTTTACTCTTTACTTTGTTGATAATTTTCTTATATGTGATGAAGATTTTCATTTGATGCAGTTTGACATGTGGAGTATGATTGCTGTTTTTTCTATGTGGTACTAGGGAGGAAACCCAGGGACCCACACATGATAAGCAGGTGGTCTACTATGGAGCTACTTCTACAGCTGTAGTCCCATTTGTTGATTTTTGATATTATTGTGTATGCTGTTGGGATTCTATTCAGGAAGTCTTTGCTTATGCCCATTGCTTTAGGTCTTTTTCCTGTGTCACCTTCCAAGAGTGGCAAAGTTTCTCTTCTTATGGCTAGACATTTGATGCATTTTGATTTGCTTTTAGTGAAGGGGGAGGGATATGTGCCTAGTTTCAGGCCCTTGCATGTGGATATCCAATTTCAACAGCATCATTTGTTAACTATGCTGTCTTTTCTCCAGCATACTACTTGGACCCTTTGTCAGAAATCAGAAGAAAGGAAGAAAAACAGTGGAGTGGTGATCATTAGTAAAATTCACCCTCTCCAGTACTTGCAATCCATATGCTGGAAAATAACAACTGGGAAAAGAAAAAAGAAACACAGACTGCCAGGAGCTGGGAAGAATCACACAGCAAAAGCCAGAAGCCACATAAAAGTGGGAAAGATGGTGCACAATGCAGAACAAAGAAAGAAACAATCTGGACTCTGTTCCACTCGTGGCATGCAGCTCACAGGGATGGGAAGTTGGCTCCCAGAAGCAGGAGAAGTAGCTTATCTGCCCAGGACTTGGAGATTCAGGCAGAAATGGCAGCAGAGCCCCAAAGCAGGGTAATCCATAAAAGTAACATGAAGATTTGGTTCATGGGGACTCCTTCAACTTGGGGGTAACAGTCAGAGAGGTACCCCACTACAGGCAACCAACATACCACCAGAAAATTCTTAATCTGGCCCCACTTCAGGAAAAGTTTGCTCATTTAAATCGACATCTCAGAACAGCTACAAAACAACTTCAGAGCTCCCCGTGTTGATCTCCCTCAGTGACTGGGTCAGAGACAAGCATGGGAGAGAGATGGTTGAATTTGCACTCAGAACCAGAGAGGTCTGAAAGTGCCTTCTGGCATCAAGTGCTTGATCAAAAATGCACACAACATTTTTTCTGTTCTTATTTTCTATTTTTTCTTTCCTGTCATTTCTTTTTTGCTGCTTTATTCCTTTAAATTTTTCCATTCATACTTCATGTTATTTCTTCTTTCTCCCTTTTCATCTCTTTTCATTTTTTTTTGTTTTTGTTTTTGTTTTTCTTCCGGTACCAGGAATGGAACTCACTACCTTGCTCTTGCCAGGCAGGTGCTTTGCCACTGAGCTAAATCCCCAGCCCCTCTTTTCATTTTTTTCTGTATGTTTACCTGAATTTGCTTTAGTTCTTCAACAATGTTGGAGAAATATAATGTCAGTAAGGACCCCATTTCCTCACTATTGCATTGAACCCCAACCCTCACTGCACGTGTGGTCTTGGGAAGGCCCCTTTTTTGTGGTGCAGATATGAGTGCACTCGCTGATCAGGACCCACCCTAACCCTTAGGACGGTAGAGTCTGGAAGCAGACCCCATGTCAGGAAAATGGGGAGATGTCCTCACAGGCCTACAGAGCAAGGTGTGGTACTGCAGAGAGCAGCTGAGGGTGAGTGTGGAGCCAGGGCAGCTGGGACCTCAGGGAAAAGGCCGTTCATTCTGTGAGAATTGATTATAAAGGAGCTGCAAGGTGACCAGGGACAGACGCTCAGATTGAGGAGTCTTGGGGATGAGAGCAAAACCTGAAAAATGGAGCAATGCTGTGAGCAGTTCCTTGTCAGTGAGGATAACCAGAGAGGAATGGTCACCTGGGACAGGTCTAAGTGGAGGTTTCTAACACTGGGAAAGGACCTTGTGACCCATCTCCATGACCTGCACGGATTTCTTGAGAGATTAGCATGACACTCAGGTGAAGGGAAGCCCCAAAAACTGTGCGCATGGCTCTCCTGTCACCTGGGAGTATCCACTTTCTGGGGTCCTGCATGCCCCCTTGGACTGGCCTCCCTGGGTACTGCTTCTCTCCTTTGGTCCAATTTGTCTCACTGCTCTGACCAGAAGGCAAGCAGGATCCCTCCTGGCAGGGCAGGTACAAGAGCAGTCAGATGACAGCGTGACCAAGAGCTTCTTCCTCCACAGACTCTTCTCGGGGTTCAGGGGAGTCCTCCCCTGTTCTCTGTCAGGACTCAGTGTGGATCCGGTTTCAACTTTGCAAAGGAAGATTAGGATAGTGTTTTCAGGGTGTGTTAGCTTTGCCTGAAATTTTCTGGTACTGCATCTGTGCTGCACTGGCCTTGTCTCTAGAATGCTCAGGGTTTGGGCCCATTGTCACAGAGACCTCCTGAACCCAAAGTCTCTCCTCTTGGTGGAGGTGATGTCAAGGAAAATATTTGTTTCAAAGGAAGAGCAGCTGGCAAGGAGAGGGTGAGGGCTCTAGACACAAATTGTAGGGACTTGAAGTTAGACTCCCGGGGATGTAATTAAGTAGCACATTGGAGAAGATGAAACATATTGGAGGAAACAGATACTAAGTAGGATTTTGTCTAATTTGTTATTGTTTCCTTTTTAGTTGCAACTTCTCTGGGAAACATAAACACACACAGTTTCTTGAGGATAGTGTGGAAGTTTTCAGGTCAAGCTTATACTCAAACCAGTGTCATTCACTACATATGTAAATATCCCAGGCACCGTGCATACATTCTACCAGTCTTACGAAAATGCCACCAACAGTTGGGTGTTGAGGGAACTCCAGTGTGTGCTTTTCCAGGGAGCGACACTGCTCTCCCTCATACTGCATCTCTGCCCAGCTAGATACAGGACCCTGGGTTCAGACACAGATATAGCGCCCTTTTCACAGCCCATGATATGAAATATTAAAGGAGAACTGATACAATATTACAAAATTTGTCCTCAGCACTCAATATACACAATATTTTGTATATACAGTGTACAAAATTTGTCCTCAGTACTCAAGCCTGAGTCCACTTTACCTGTCCATTGTGGCTGAGCACAGACCTGTATCTCTGTACCCCACCCCTGCACCTCCTTCCTTGCCACATGCAATTCTTCCTGCCACCAACACTTTCCCACCATCTGAGCGCATAGCACATTCACAGATACACACACACACACACACACGCATGCATGCACACGTGCGCACACGTCTCCTCAGAAGGGTGTGGTTTTATTCTTATCCATGTTGCATACAAATCAGTTGAGATAAAATTCACTGCCTACACTGTGGACCATTTCCAGGGGCCTGACCTCTGGAGAATCCCAGCATAGTTGCAGGGGCTCTGGCTTCATTCAAGTCACAGTCTGCCCATGTCTTCACTTCAGGTAGTAGTGTTCTCCACACGGAGGTGGTCCTGTTCTGACTCGTGTGGCTAGAGTTTCTCATTCAAGCTCGTGAAAATGGCAGAGTTGTGTTCATTGTCCCCTGTTGTAGGTTTTCTGAAAGAGGTGGTAGCTCTGGGGGAGGTTATTTCCTAAGAACTTTTGAAGTTCCTTGGACTGTGCTTATTCTGTGGGGCACCTGAAAGGACAGAGAGAGATCTGAGAAGGGCACTGGCTTGAGGTCAGAAGGTGGAGGAGGGATGGGAACAGGGCTTCCTGTGAAAGAGTGAGGTCTGCAATCAGTGGAGCAGGCATAGAGGGAAGATTCAGGAGAGGAAAACAAGGTATCCGTACAGCTGTATTCAACTGGGTTTAAAAAATGTGTTGCTCTTAATTCCTCCCTTATTTTTTTTCCCTTGGTACCTTGAATCAAACTCAGGGCTTTGAAGGCGCTGTGCTACTGAGTTATTTCCCACAGACCATTTTATATGGAGTGTCTAAGAAAGGCCTTTTGTCATGCCTTTATACACATTTCTCAGGACCAGTGACCAAACATGGACAATGAAGACTATAAACGATAAGGGTTAGTCTCAAAAAGACTTGTTCCGAAACACTTGGAAATCCACATGCAAAAAGAAAATCCTGATCTATACCAAATCATCAGTATCTATATCTAACAATACAGACATTTCTATTACTTTCTTTTTTTGTTGTTTTGTTTTGTTTTGTTTTTCTCCGGTACCAGAACCGAACTCACGACCTTGTGCTTGCCAGGCAAGCGCTTTTGCCGCTGAGCTAAGTCCCCAGCCCCTATTACTTTCTTTATGCAGCTGGAACAAAATACCAAGCAACCATAAGTTGAAGGAGGCGACCCCCAGGAGGGTGGAAGGGACGTGGAGAATCATTTTCTGCACCCCCTGACAGGTTCCCTGATGTGACTTGTACTGACTGCGGAGTAGTCCTATCAGGGCTAAGTGGGGAAATTTATCAGAGTTTCTTGGTTCAGGGAAGGAGAGCAGGGAAGACAGGTGTACAGTTGGTATTCAAGGGGAGCGGAGACAAGGGACCAAGGAAGCCTTACCCCAGACCTAGGGTCAGCAAGCTACCTTGAGCCCTGGAGCACACAGAGGCTCAATTGTTACAATGAGTCTCAGGCTCTCTGTACCCTGGGAGGTAGATACATAGTCTCAAGGGAACGGGATCTAGTCCATAGAGGAAGTTGAGGCTGAAACTCCATCCATTTTGTTAAGTGGGTGGAAGAGACCTTGAAAATTCCTTTTTGCTCCTGCTGTGAGTGCTGGGAGACCCCTGGAACATTTCCAGACATGTTGTTCAATGACTGCAGCAGCTTCAGATCCGAATTACTGAGTTCTGAGGAAAGCAGCTTCAGCTGATGGGAATTGTGTTGGTGACATCAGTTAAGGCTCCAGGTGCCAGGCCATTGGGGAATGAGGAAGCTCACCTGTGAGAGAGGGTCCCTCCAAATCCAGATCTGCCTGTGTAATGAGCCTTGCACCAGGAGAAAGAACTCTCTTTTATGGCATATGTCTAGATGTCCCGGAAATCCTCATGTGGTCATAGATGGGACATTTCCAGAGGTGGCTGAATGTAGAATGTGTTACTAATTCATGGTGAAATTCTACGCTTAAGGGTGCTAGGATTAAGGGTGGGTGATTATTGTATCAGTCCACTGCTTGGTTTGGCACTGCCCTAACCCTGGTCATCTGGATGCAGTATGAGGCATAGAAAGAAGCTTACCTCATGTCTTGCTTGCTTTTGCTATGCTACCTACTGCTGACCATGACCTTCTCCTGTGTGGTGCCTCTCATGACAGTCTGCCTCGGAGCCGGTCGTATATGGATTGAAACCTCTAGAAATTGTAAGCTAAGTAGTCCTTTACTCCTTTAAATTTGTGTGTCTGGGTTTTGTCTCGGCAATGAGAAAAGTATGCCCTCCCGCCATCACCTAGTTTGTGTTGGTCCCTGGAGTCCACCCAGGTTAACCTTGCCTCAACTAAGTGTATGTGGAGATGGTGATCAGCCCTCTTCTACAAATTGATCTGTGCACATTGAAGTCTATTCACTTTTTGGCTACTACCAAGGAATGTGTCTGTCTCACCTCCTCTTGTCACTGTTCCCTTTGCACCTACTAGTTTGGTGTGCTGATGTTTGAAATCACTGACTTCATCCTGTTTTGATTTCTGTGAATAAACATGTTCTAGTCAGTATTCTAGCATGTTTACACTCTCTGGGCTTGCTCCTCTCAGCAGATGCAGTACCCAGGCTTCAATTTTAACAGTATAGGAGAGATGAAGTAGGCAGTCATGTGCCAGAAGTACGTGGGATGTGTGCATATAGGGAAAAATTTCAATGAACCTCCTCACTGCTTTCCACATGGCCTGTCCTAACAAGAAATGGAGAATGATCAATTCACAGAGCAGGATGTATTTTGGTGAGATTGTTTAACATCTGCTTTGTGGAACAAGTTTTATACAAAGACCTCGACACTCAAAAGGGTGAAGTAAAGCTATTTAAACACAATAAGAAAGTGTGAGAATACATTTCTACCATTAAAAAGTGCTCTAGTCACAGGCTTGGTGGTACACACCTGTAATTCCAGTACTCAGGAGGCTGAGGCAGGAGGATCACCACAAGTTCAAGACCAGCCTGGGTTGCATAGTAGGATAAAGACCACCTTGAACTACACAGTGAGACTCTGTTTCAAAAACATGCTCTAGATCTCATGCTTCAGTTTAGATAAATCACTGGATACAAGTTCATTTTACTTGGATTTTTACACTGAAAATTAAAAATTGGAAATTGATGTTGAACTGTATGATTTAAAATGACTAGAAAGTATGAATTAAAAGGAATGTCTCACAAAACATGAAGACCTGTAAATTGAGAAAGATTGGAGAGATAAGCTAATTATGATCTAAATAAATAGAAATGTAATTTTAATCAATAACCTCATGATTTAATAGTACTATAATAAATAATTTTTCCCAACTATCTTGATATATTCAGTTGGCTGCAAAAACCCACAAAGTCTAACATTCATAAAAGTGCAAAGAGACCTAGAACACCCTAAGAAATCCACCAACATGAAAGAAAGCAGAAGGAGTTGTCTTACTCCATTTCAAAAATTATAAACTAACGACAAGCATACGGTGTAAAATTCTGTAACTGTGTCATTGTAACAGAAGGAAGTGCAGGAATAAATCCCATGTGTCTGCATCCGCACTCAACTAGTTATGGGAAAGATGTAAATGAAGATTACAGGAGAGATAGGAGAGTGAGCACAACAACTACTTCTGAAAGCATTGCATATCCATATGAAAAGAGTACACTTCAGTCCATACTGTATATATCCTTATTTAAATCTAATATTTACAATAATATTTACAAATCTAATAATGGGAGAAAATACCTTACCATTAGACACCAAAATGACAAAGAAGCTAGGCTACTGCCTTGTGCTTCCAAACTAACCTCTGAAAAAACAGAAGAGAGAGGCAGTAAAATCTAGCAAACACACATGAACAACTAGAGATAAGAGAACATTAGGAATTCCGGAGGAGACTGAGGACTGTTGCCCTGGGACTTGTGTCTGGATGGGGCAGAGCAGATGGGGGTCTGTGCTGAGGCCTGTGGAGGTGGCTCATGACAGCATGGGTGGGCAGAATCTTTTATGCCCCTGCCTCTACAGCACTGCACAGTCTGAGGCAGCACCTCATAACAGAGATGTCAATGGCCCAGGGGAAACGTGACGACAGCAGGAAACTGGAGAGAGTGTGGCTCCGGAGATTGTGCTAATAACCACCTGCACCCACCCTATTGAATGAGGACTATCTTTCAAAACAACTGCTATTTAAGGAACATAAAGAATGCAAGAGAAGGGCTGGGGATTTAGCTCAGCGGCAAAGTGTCTGCCTGGCAAGGGCAAGGTCACGAGTTAGATTCCTGGTACCGGAAGAAAACCAAACAAACAAAAGAATGCAAGAGAAACACAAAAGAATGTGCAGCCATGAATCATACATACTAACCATAGTTACTCTATGATCATATATGAGTCTCCTCCCTCCTGCTCCAGGGAACTCTGGGAGGCAGATTCTCCCTGTGAAGAGAACAGTCTCACTCCATGGAGGATGAGGGTCTAGTCTGTGCCACGAAGCAAACTGAAGACCCGTAGGAGGATAAAAGTGACCTATAGAACGCAGTTATTCCCCGTCCCACCCCAGGCACAATGTGGAATGTCATATCTACTGACTGTCGCCCCTTTGGTTCGAAGAAATGGACTTATTCTGAGGTGGGCTCTTCACACGTCAGGAGTGGAGAGGGCCCAGCTCTCTTAGGGGTTGAAGTAATGCTGAAGGTGGAGAATGGAATCCCCACCTCAGAGAGACTCTCATCAAACAATCCACACATGCTGTTTTGTCATTCCTGAACTGCCAGGAACGATTTCCAAGTGAGACCACATTGCCCCTCAGGGGAGGTTGAGAGTTAGGTTCAGAGGGGAACACATTCAGGTCCATAGAAGACAGGGTCCAGGCTTTGTCAGTAACCAAGCTAATGATCCCTAGGGAGTTTGGGGGGACAGGAAGACTCTTTCTACTCCTGCTCTCAGACCCCAGGTGTGTTGCTGGAATTAGGGTCCACTCACTGCACCTCACTGGGTTAGAGCAACAGGAGAACCTGTTGTCAGTTCAGCCTTCATGTGAGAGGTGTAGTGCAGTTGAGGTTCCCTTAAGGGTCAAGGTCCTCAGCTATAGGCAGAGTAGAGATGTGCCAACCCAGAAATATTCTCCTCAAGCCACCCGAATGTTCCTCTCCTGTCAGCTCTGGACCTCACAGGGGTAATTTTGTTGGAATGAGGTACAGACTCAGGGACTACTGTGAGATAGGGCCTTGGACAGTAGGAAACAGAAAAAGGTCCATAGGGACTGGGTTACAAGCTGTGCTAGGAACCAGTGTGTTGATCTAGAGGAGGGAGGGAGGAGCCTGAAGAATTCCTTTCTGCTCCTGCAGTCAGCCCTGAGATATCCCTCCCAAATTCCCAGATATGACATCCACTGCCTGCTCCTGCTTTGGGTCAGAGCAAAGGGAGGCCCTCTGCTGAGCTGGGAACTTCAGGTGACGGGTGCAGAGAGGGAATGACTTAGTCAGAGGTTTCAGTGAGGGGTGGTGTGGGGAATGAAGAAGCCCCACAGCAGACAAACTGCCTTGAAGAATCAGGATTTACCCTGTTGTTAGCCCTGCACTCCTGGGGGAATTCTCCTGTGAGGTCCAGATTTTGTCTCTGGGACACAGAGTGCAGAGCCAGAGCCTTGTGCTGAGGTCCTGGCTTCAGGAGGAGGGGGGGGTGGAGAGAACCTAGGCTCAGTGAAGGCAACTTGAAGGCTGTAAAAGTGAGGAAAATTCACCTCTGAGAGAGGATCCCAGAGCTTTCAAGAACAGCCTCTGCCTAGTGTGAGAAACTAAAAGAATAATTAAGATACAAAATCTGCAGTAGATATTGAGAAAGGGAAAAATTGCTCAAAAGAGAAGAACAACTGGGGTGGGAAAAGGAGAAAAGAAGGAAGGGAAAAGAAAAAATTATGTATGCACGAGATAGGTAGCATAATTACTACTAATTCCTTGCAGATCATTAAAAAGGTTGGTTTGTGCTTATATTGGTTGATTAATTTTGCATGCCTATGCCTTCTGATCTGAGCAACTATGAAGACAACACCCACTAGATTAACCCTTGTTAATATTTTATTATCTTGTTTTGAATCTCTGTGCCAATGCCTTCAGTTCTTTTTTATCTTTCTCCCCTTAAAATAAAGTAACGAACATGCCTCTATGGCCTGCCCCACAACGGGAGATACAGAATTCTCAGGAGCGCACTGCCTTTCTCCTCAGTGTCCCCTGAGAGGATAATAGAGCCTTGTTCTAAGGACCAAACTCCAGGTGAATGGAGCAAAGAGAGCCTGGAGCCAGTTAGGTCCAGGTGAGGGGCTGTTGGGATACTCATTAATCCCCACCACATTTTGGTGATAGATGATCTCAGAATGTTCTAGAAATGCCTCTCTTATGGGGCCTGCACTTCCCAGTGCAGAATTCTCAGGAGAGCACCTTCTTTCTCCTCCACAGAAAGTGAGAGTCAGAGCCTTTTTCTAAGGACTTTCCTTGATGTGGGAGGAGCATAAGGTCTGGGGTGAGGTACGCAAATGGAGGCCTGCATCAGGGGGAATATGTCTCAGGGCAGCACCCCTTTCCTTCAGGGCATCAGTTGAGGAGGGTCAGAACCTAGTTCTGAGGACTGAGCTTGAGACGGGAGGACCATAGCCGACCTGGGCTAGGTTAGGTCAAAATGAGGCCCTGAGCACACACTGAGGAAGCCCAGTGCCAGGTAGAGGATCCCCAGCCTGGGAGAGGGTGCGAAAACAACGCAGATCCATCTCTGTTACAGCCCAGCACCCTGGGAGTAAGAATTTTCAGGACATCTCCCCCTTTTGCATCAGGGCACCAGGTGAGGAGAGAGAGCCTCGTTTGAGGCCTGTGCCTCAGGTCTAGGCAGCAGAGAGGACGGGGCTCAGTTAGGTCACAGTGAGAGGATGTGGGCCACTGTCCCATTCTGTTGTTAGTTTAGTGCATGGTGAGTGATATGAGTCTAGTTTCCACCTTCTGTATGTAGATATCCAATTTTCTGAGAATCGACTGTGTGCGAGGCTAGCTTTCCTCCAGGGAAACTATTTGGCCCCTTTATCAAAGATCAGATAGCTGAGTTTGTTTGCCCTTGTTTCAGTACTCTCTGTTCTGTTGCATTCATCCAGAAGTCTTTCACAAGTATCATGCTCTTTTACTTTAACTTGAAGTCTGAGATTGTGATGCTTCCTACTTTACCCTTGGTGCCTAGGACTGCTTTAGTTATGCTAGGTCTCTTCTGGCTCCATATGAATTTTAGGATTGTATTCTAAGGTTTTGTCACAAATAGTATTGGTATTTCAGTTGCAATTGTGTTAAATTTTTGTACTAGTACTTTTGAACTAATGACTATTTTGAGTGTATTCATTCTGTCCCTCCAGGAATGGGATCTTCCCATATTCCGATATCTTCTTCAATTTCATTTTTCTGAGTACTCTATTTTTCCTTGTACTGGTCTTTCCCTTCCCAGGTTAGGTTAATTCCTTTTATTTAATTTTTCTTGATGCTCTTTTGAAAGGTAATATTTCACTCATTTCTTTCTCCATGAGTTTGCTACTGGTGTACAGGAATACTACTGATTTTTGTGTGTTGACTTTGTAACTTGCTACACTAGTGAATTTAGCTATTAATGTTTGGAGTTTTTGGTAGACTTGAGGGTGTCTTCTGTATAGAGTCCCATACCATATTCTTCCTTTCTTATAAATATGTCTTCAGGTTCTTTCACTTGCCTGACTGTTCTGAATGATGTGTTGAGATCTGTTTCAAACACAAATAGTTGCAGCAGAAATCCTTGTCTTGTTCTCGATTGCAGAGGACATGCTTTCCATTTGTCACCATTTAGTATGCATTTGGCCATGGGTTTTTTCACAGAGTACTTCTGAGTTTGAAATGTGGTTCTTCTCTACTGATTCTTTCAGGATTCTCATCATGAATGGACATTTGTTGCCAAGTTTTTTCTGCATCGATTAAGATGATTGAGTATTTTGCATTTTTTTCTCTTTATACAGTGTTTATATATATATATATTTAACTTGAGCATGTTGATCCATCCATGCATTCCTGAAATGAATGCTACTGAGTCATGATGTATGATATTGTTGGGGATTGGGTGCATTCCATTTAGGAGTGTTTAATTGATGATATTTGCATCTATGTTCATTAAACTGATTGGCCCATTGATTTCTTTTTTGCTTGCCTCCTTTTCTGATTTGGGGATCAGGGTAATGCTTGTTTTCAAAAATCATTTTGAATTTGGCAGTGAATCCATAGGGATTTTGGATATATATATATATATAGTGTGTGTGTGTGTGTGTGTGTGTGTGTGTGTGTGTGTGTGCATTTCAACTTCATTCACTGATACTGGAAGTAGTAGCAGTACTCAAGTCTCAGGATGGAAATATCAAGCACTGCTTCTGAAGATTTCTCTTCCTCCTATCATGAAATGCATGCTACTCCAACAAGAGTCCTCAGGATGCAAGATAAAGATGTCCCCAGAAATCTCAGGATGTCTTCTCTCCCCGAAAACCATGACCTCCACTAGGATGAATCCATCCAGTGAAGGTCCCAGCAGGCAAGAAGAGTGGGGTCTATGCACCTCCCAGGCCATGCAAGTCTGTCTTATGCTGCACCATGTATCACTAGATGATATGATCACTGAAGTGTTGCAAGTCTGGCTCCTTAGGTATTAAAAAAAGCAGCTGATCACCACGCTAGAATTTCTACGCAGTGTTGACAACAACTTCAACAAGCACTGCCCTCAGATCCTCACGGAAGTTCGTGAGTGCATCTGCAGGTGCTTTGGCATTGATGTGTGGGAAGTGGATCTCCCTGGGCAAACATGTGTTCTTGTCCCTGTCTGGGGCCTCAGTTGTGATGGGATGCTGGGGGATGAGAACCAGATCATTCCAAAATCAAACTCCTGATACTCATCCTATCATCTTCTTGAAGTACAAAGCTGCCAGTGAGGAGGTCATAAGGGAAGTCCTGAGAACCAGGGAAATGTTATGTCAGGGGGAGTGCTTTCTTTATGGAGAGCCTTGGAAATTCATCATGGAGGATTTGGTACAGGGAGGGTACAGAGTGTATCAGGAAGTGACCAATACTGATCCTGCCCCATGAGTTACTGTGAGGTGGCAGGATCCATGCAGAAACCAGTAAGGTGAAAGTCCTAGAACATTTGGCCAAGGTTTATAAGAGAGATACCAACCAAGTCCTCCCCAGGTCTATGAGAATAGGCTTTGAGTGAGGAACAAGAGGCTGCCCGTGCATGAGGTGTGGGCCATTGATGGGGCGAAGTGCATGCCAGGACAGGGATTGTTTACAGCCCTGTCCCTAGCTGAGTTTTGCCTGATGTTAAATGAGGCCCCTCCTCCAGTGTGTGCTTGTGGAGAGCAGGCAGGTTACTACATAGTGAAGAGCCAGGGTACAAGGGGAAATATAGTGTGCACTATCTGGATGCCTGTTCTGTTTGGGTTAACATTGAAATTGGCAAGTGTTTCCTTTACAATGTGGAAATCTTGTTCCATTTTTGCAGGATCAAAGTAGATTGCACATCTTGTTTGATGAATGATATTGATCTCACATGTATATTTAAGTTTTTGATATTTGTGGTTGATTGTGATTTCTGATGTGAACTTGATATTCATTATAGGTGAATATTCTCTTCCATTCCAAGTATAAAAGTGTTTGCTTTTTGTTAAGCCAATTGGGAAAAAATTAATTTTACTTGTGATTAAACAGAGATGGAATAGAGATTCCTTAGGAAATTGTAAGAAGTTTACATGAAGTTAGATGGAGTCCAGAAAACAACATGTGGGTAAAAATCAATCCTCGCCTTTTTGTGTCTTTTCCTCTGTTGATCTATAGTGTTAAAGATATATGTGCACCTAAATATTCTTTGTTTCTTCAATTATACCACGGAAATTTACTGTTAGTAGAGAACCCCATCTGCTCATGGGCACATTCACCCTCAAGCCTTCATTGCACATGTGCCCTTTGGAAGGCCTTGTGTGTGGTGGAGATATGAGAATGCTAGTGTGAACAGGACAAAACCTATCCCCTAGGATGGTGCAGCAAGGAGAACCATCAATGTGAGGAGATAGAGAGATGGCCCCAAGGACCTTGGTGGCATGCAAATTGCAGTGAGTGGAAGGGGTCTAGCAGAAAGCCATGGGTGAGTGCTGAGCCAGGGCACCTGTGGGCTTGGTTAACTGCAGTTGCTTCTACAGGACCTGATATTAATGCACCTGCAAGGTGCAGCGGCCAGAACCTGGTGCAGGGCCAGAACCTCAGATGACATGCTTTGGGCCTCAGATGAATGCCTGAGATGATGGAAGACTCCTCTGATCAGGACTTTTAGATGGTGGGAGAAGCTGAGAGGAATCTTCAAGGGGTACAGCTATGAGAAGAGGGGTAGCATGCAGGGCCCGAAAGTGGAGGCCTTATCTCCAGCGTTTGCAAGGATTTCCTGAGATAAGTGTGGACACTTGGGTGAAGTGAGGTCATAATATCTCTAGGCAAGTGCTCTATTTTCCACTCAGGCTACTGTTTTGAGAATTATATTGAAAAGGAGTAGTGATAGCAGACATCCTTGTGTTTTCCTTGACTGTAGAGAGAAAGTTTCAGTTTCTTCCCATTTAATATCCACTTGTCCAGGAGGTTGTCATGGATGGCTTTTATCACATTACGGTTTGGTTTTTCTATACCAATTTTTCTTCAGATCCTGAGTGGGTGTTAGGTTTATAAAATGCTTTCCTGTATCTATTTATATGATCATGTACTTTTGCCCTTGCTTCTTTTTATAGGATGTATTTAATTTGTGATTTATGCATGGTGTACCATCCTTTCATCCCTGGAATGAATCCCACTTCATCATGTTGTTTGATGTTTTTGATGATTTCTTGCATTGTGTTTGCCGATATCTTACTAATGACTGCGCCCATGTTCATTAAAGTTATTGAAGTTCTGTACTGAAGTTCTCTTCTTTTAATGGATTCTTTTCTGGTTTGGGGATCAGAGTAACTCTCACTTCCATGAATGACTTTGGGAATCCAGCTTCCCATTCAACTTCATTAAAGAGTTTGAGGAGTATTTCGCATTAGATCTTCTTCTAAGTTCTTGTACAATTGATCAGTGAATCCACTGGGGCATGGACTTTCTTAGTTGGTCATTTTTCACACACATTCTTTCATTTCATTGAATGATATTGATTTATTTGGAAATTTATAGCTTTTTTTCAGCTTTAGAGTTTATATATATCTGGGAATTTCTACATTTCTTCTAAATTTTCATTGTATTAATTTCTTTTTAAACATTAAATAAATTATTAGTATGCATTTGCAGTACATGAAGTTTCCAATCATTCAGGGGGTTGGCAATGGACACATTATAGTGAGTTTCTTCTTTAAAATCCCCTTCCTGCTCCCTCCATCTTCCCTCCTCCCCTTCTAGTTTCTCTGTTCATATTTTCATTCTTATTGATTTTATTAATCTCAGCTCATATTATGGCATATAATGTTACTTTTCATTGATGTTTTTAGGTTCCTGTACATGGCATAGCTTTGTTCTAATTATCTCCCTCCCTGCCCCCCCATGCCTCAACCTTGTTGCCTTGATCCACTTCTCTATCACAAGAGATCCATCCCCTTTTCCCTTTCTACCCATCCCTTATTATTCTTTCAGTTTTTACTTTACCTCCCTCAAATGAGTGGTACCAAATGATATTGAAAATTGTCTGCTTTATTTCACTCAACATTGTATTTTTCAAGTGCATCCATTTTCCTACAAATGTCTGCTATTTTTCATCCTTTATAGCTAAGAATTCCATTATTCATAGATAGCACATTTTCTTTACTCAGTCATCTGTTGATAGGTATGCAGGTTGCTTCCAGTATTTGGCTATTACAAATTGTACTGCTATAAGCATTGGTGTGCATGTATCACTGTAGTATATTGTCTTCAACACTTTGAGAAAGAGAACTCCCCTTGAAGTAGCTGGGTTATACAGGATTTATAATTTCAGTTCTTTGAGAACCCTCCATCATGATTTCCATAGTGCCTGTACTAGTGTACATTATCACCAACAATGAAGGTTGCTTACTTTTTCTCTACAGCCATGCCAGTGCTTCTTATTTTTTAATTTCTTAATGATTGCCATTACTTCTGAAGTAATATGAAATATTAGTCTCCAGATAGTTAACATAGTTGTTCTACTGTCTTCTATTTTTTTGCTGAAAGAAACTGTTAGTGAGTCCTTGATTGATCAATATTGCATGTCTCTATCTGTTTTCATGAGAAACCAC
>NW_004955498.1:2283751-2286263 GCF_000276665.1 Chinchilla lanigera | reverse complement strand
CCAGCATTTGTTATTGGTTGATTTCTTAATGCTAGCCATTCTTACTGGGGTAAGGTGGAATCTCAGTGTTGTTTTAATTTGCATTTCTCGAATGCCAAGTCAATTGCTTTTAAAGCTGACTCACCTCTGATACTTCTGTGTTATTTATCTTTTGTCTAGAAGATCGGTCAGTTTGTAATAGTGGGTTATAGGCTTCCCTGATTATAATTGCCTTGGTGTTTCAGTGATTATTTTTGTCTGTAAGTGTTTGTTTTATGAAGTTAGGTGTGCCAGTGCTTGGTGCTTACATGTTTATAATTATCATCTCTCCCCCTGGGATTGCTCCTTTAATCACTGTGAGGTGTTCTTTGTCTCTTCAGTTTAGACCTCAATCTCACTCTATCTGAAATGGGCAGAGCTACTCCTATCTTTTTCAGGTTCCTTTTGTATGAAATGTTGTTCTCTTCCAATGCAATGTATTTCTTGTACACTGCTTATTGTTGGGTTTTATTTCTTGATCCCTTCTGCCAGTTTTTGTCTTTTGATGGAGTAACTCAGAGTCATTCCTGAAAAGTTTTGCCTTGTTCCTGGAATTGTATTCTTTTCCTGTGGGCGATTTCCTTATCTGTGTTTCTTTCTGCTTTGATGCTTATACTGCAAGGCGTATTCATTCTATTTGACTAATTTTCACTGTTGGCTTCATTGGCTCTTTCTGGGAGATCCTTGAGATTTTATATAATTCTGGTTTCCTCTTTATGAATTTCTTGATGTGATACTTTTCGTGGAAGTAACTTCTTTCTGGTCAATTTTGAATGGCAGTTCTTCAAAATCTTTTAGTCAGTTTGGAATTTGCTATCTTTTTTACATTAAAACACTTTGCTCCAAGCTCTTATGTCCTTAAAATTTTTGCTGAGAAGGCTAAAGTTACTCTAATGAGTTTACTTTTAGATCTCATATAATGCTTTTCTCTTACAGTTTTTAAGATTTTGCCCCTGTGTTGGACTGCTAGTATTTTTGCAACAATGTGATTTGGAGAGATATTTTTGTGATCATGCCTGTTTGGATATCTGCATGCCTCATGAATTACATATTTCTTTCTTTCTCTATATTGTGGAGTTTTCTTCTATTATTTCTGTAAGCAGAATTTTCATGCAATTTGTGCTACCTTCATATTTTTCACTTATTGCAGTTACTCTGAGATAAGTCTTCTTTGCATCAGCTAACACCAGTTGGATCCAGTTTTCATGTTCTCCTATTGATCTTAAGGTGAACTTAAGTAGTTGGTCTTGAAAGCTTCTCTGTCTTCCAATTTTGAAGTTCTGTTCTCATATTGGTAGCTGCTTTTGCCCATAAATTAGCCATAATTTTTAATCTCTTGGGTTTGTGATTGAAAACTTCTGATGCAATCTAATTATATAGTGAAGTGTTCATTCTTTGTATCGTTGTCTTTAGCACACCTAGCTTACTGTAAATGTCTTCTGAAAGCCTCTTGTACATTTTGGTTAATACTTTCATTACCTGTTTGTAAATCTTCTGTGATCCTAGCAAGCACATCTTTGATATGCTTTCTCAAATCCTGTCATCCTTCTGAGTGATTGTGGACTGTGGCTTATACTATTTTGCTCTTGTTGCCCTCTAGATTAGCTTGGGGAATTGGGTGTGTGAGGAGCCATTTTGTTGCCTCCACCTTCTCATGTTTCTATTGTTTGATTGTTTGGTGATGTTGAATTTTGTGGCTTTTATAGTGGAAAGAACTTCATGCAGACTGCTTAGTTAGTCTCTTTTGAATGATGTACTCTGGGTATAGATAACTGTAGTCCTTTGCCTTTCTCTGAAAATCTGATCACTTCTGTTAATTTGAGAGGAGAAGATGAAGTATAAGCGGCCCAAAAGCAAATTCTCTGAGAATACACCCCAGTACTGT
The DNA here is from genome assembly GCF_000276665.1 of Chinchilla lanigera. Classification (NCBI taxonomy): domain Eukaryota; kingdom Metazoa; phylum Chordata; class Mammalia; order Rodentia; family Chinchillidae; genus Chinchilla; species Chinchilla lanigera. The sequence continues at coordinate 2,284,360 of NW_004955498.1, read as the reverse complement.
TAAGGTCACAAAGGCAATCTGGGCTTTGGCATACAGAGGAAACACTTTAATGACAATTATGTGACCATGGCAGTGTCGAGCAAATCATGTACAGGGGTGGCATCCAAAGCAAATTTTACATTAACAATCAATTATAAGCAATTATGTACTACTCTTAACCATAAAATAGGAATCCACACTGATTGGATACACATTAAGACAACCCAGATATTTACACAGTGCTAATGTATACTAAATTCAACAGTTATAGATCTGCTAAAGTTGGAAAAATTCAACAATAGTTTCACAGAGTAAACTAATGAAATCAATATCAAAGCTTAATGTTTTGCTATTAAAGATATAGCATGCTGGAAATTGGGAAAGCAAAAAGAAAGATGTGAAAGCTTAAATTATAGTATACATGATGGAGGAGTGAAAATCAGGACAAAAGATCATATTAAGGACTAGATGGGTGTTTATAGAATTAGGTAAGGTGTAGAGAACACTGAAGAGAAACTGAAGATAACAGAATGAAGGGAGAAAAAAATTTTATGGAGATTGAAAATAAGGATGCCTTAAAAGGAAATACAAGGTTAAAATAAGAGGTTAAAAAAGATAAGGAAAAAATAA
>NW_004955498.1:2281603-2282416 GCF_000276665.1 Chinchilla lanigera | reverse complement strand
TTCTTCTCTTTTGTTCTTGTCATGGGTGGTTCCCTGTCACTCCATTTACTGGTAGTTCACATTCCATGTCAAGTGTCTAACACAGGGCATTTTGCATCCCCTTATACACCTTGCTCAGAACAATGATTGGCCACATGTAGGCGATGAAGATTATCTGAGAGGATGGATAGTCTCATAAGACTGGTTGTACCCTTTATCAAAGATAAGGTGGCTGAGTGTCTTTGTGGTTGTATCTACATCTTCTAATCTGTTTCATTGATATTTACATCTGCTTTTTACCAATGCCATGCTCATTTTATCATGATAGCTTTGTAGTATAATTTTAAATCAGGGACTGTGATACCTCCTGCCTTATCTTTTTTGCCTAGGATTGCTTTTGCTATTCTGGGTCTCTTCTGGTTCTGGATAAATTTTAAGAATAAAAAAAATAAATACAAAAAAAAAAAAAAAAAGAATATTTTCTCTAGGTCTATGAGGTCAAGGGTATTTTCATTGGAATTGCATTTAATCTGTATAACAATTTTCATAGTATGGTTATTTTCAAAATGTTGGTTCTTCCTATCCATGAGCAAGGAATATCTTTCCATTTTTTGAAATTGTACTCAATCCTTTTTCTCAGAGTAGTGTAATTTTCACTGTATAGGCCTTTAACTTTTTTGTTAGATGATGACAGTATGTAATGTAGGAAGCATTGTAAATTCCTATCATTTTGTTTTGAGGTCATGTATTATTTTTGTTGTTTTTCTGTTGTTTTGATTTTGTCTTCACTGTTGTTTTGTTAGTTTTTTAAATTATTAAAATAAAAAAATTATT
>NW_004955498.1:2278436-2279944 GCF_000276665.1 Chinchilla lanigera | reverse complement strand
CAGCAATATACTTTCTAGGTGTATGAGCAGGGGCCCCATCTCTCTGTTCAAATGAAAATGTTACCATTTTAGACCCATGAACCTGTGATGGTTGGAGTCTTGCAGATTTCTGAAAGGCGAGGAACATGTTTTCCTTCTTAGCGCCATGCAAAATACTTGGGTTCTTTGCATGGGTACTCTGTCCGAAATTATTATCTCCTTATTCCCAACATGCAGTTGCTTCTTTCTGGTGAATCAGTAGAGTTTCCAAGTCATGCCATTTACTCACGAGACTCCTGTAGATTTGCTACTGGCATTCAGTTATACCCGTGATGTGGCACACACTGAACAATGGCTAGCCTTGAAATCTCCACTGCAAGTTTTTTTTCTTAGTCTACCAGCATTGTTCTAATCTCCTACAGCATTTCTGGATAAGGGCAAAGCTAAATAAATATTCTTCCAGAGCCTAAATTTATGGCATCCTCTCATCCAGCCATGTGGCCTGTTGTTGTAGTTTATACCCAAATTTCCCTTCATAGCCTCAGGCACACGTGGGTGTGGATTTGTGGTGATGACTAGATCGCAGGGCATGATACTCAGCAGTGGATTTGTCTACTGATATGATGAGAGCTAAATGTGGTGTTTGGAGGTAAACCTTGATGGGAGAAGGAGGGTGACAGGAGAATGGGTTGGAGGGCTCTGTCTTCTTCCTTCTCCCTTGATCTTTGAGGCCTGCCATACCAGAAACTGATACTCCTTTGTCATTCTTCTCTGCCATGCCACTCTCCTTTAGAAGCAACTGACTATGGAGTGAAATTTGTACCATCTCTCAAACAAAATGCACTTCTCCTCCTTTTACACATGTGTGTAGGATATTTTGTCCCAGGAATAAGAAATCACCCAAGACACCCTTTTTTCAAACAGAAAGCTCCTGAGCCTGACCCTAACTGTACCCATTCTTATCAGCATTCTGTTCCTCTGAGCTTGATGTTTGCACATCAAGCACTTGTCACATAATTCTAGGACTTCTCCAGTCTGGATATCCAAACCTCCCAATTCCTCCTGCAAAATATTTCCAAAGTTTTTGACCACATGTTCAAGTTCATTCATAGCAATGACTCTGTTCTTGATTTGAATTTTCTCTACTGATCACTTCACTATCAGTGAGGAAATATGCCAAACACATGTATACGATTTCACAAGCTCAGTGGATTCAGTCCACAGTCACCATGCTCAGTGGCAGAAGTAGCATGGCATGATGGTATGGCAGAGGTAAGCTGGTCATGTCATGACAGCTAAGAAGCACAGAGACAAGGGAGTGCACTGGGGACCTCACCGGCTACATCTTTAGTAGAGCTGTAGAGCTGGGGTGAAAATTCACCCTCCACTTGTACCCCAGTGACCTCCCTCTTCTAAACATCCCCACATCCAATTGGGAGACAATTGCAGGTCCTTTTAGCTCTAAACCGAAAGAATGTGTCTCCCCAGAAAGAAATTAAAATTGTAAGAGTGATATTTTAGAGACTTAG
>NW_004955498.1:2253479-2276929 GCF_000276665.1 Chinchilla lanigera | reverse complement strand
ATGTATATATATATATATATATATATATATATGCATAAGGGTACTATGATAGCTTCACGTATTTCAGGAAGATAACTAGCAAGGGAATGTCTGGGTTGAATATAAATTGTGGTGCTGTTTTCTACAGAGGCTCCTACCTTATTTCACAGTGGTGGTACCAGTTTCCTCCCCACCAACAAGAAAGCAGAGTTCCTTTTTCGTGCCGGACCTACTAGCGTTTGCTATTATTTGATATCTTGAATATACCTATTCTTTCTGCAGTGAGATTTGCCTTTCATGAGTGGCATGAAATGCTAAACATTTTTTCAGCAATTTATTGGCCATTTTTTTACTGCATCTCAGAAGTTTCCATTCATTTAGATGACCATTTCTTGAACAGTTATTAATTTAGGGACCTAGTTTTTCTCTAATATTTAATATCCTTTGGATATTTGTGATCTGTCTGAGGAGGACTACATGACAAAATGGTCTTCCAATTCCGTGTGCTGTTGTTCAGTTTGTTGATTGTTTCCTCTGTGGTGCAAAAGCTTTCTAATTTAAGTTGACCCCATTTGTGTTTTTGTGGCAGTATTTCTCAGGCAACTGGTGTTCTTTTCAGGAAGTTGTTGTCTGCACATTTGCCTTTTTGAGTTTTATCTAATTTGTCTTCCAACAGAATGTGTTTCCATTTATTATTTCGATCTCTGATTCATTTTCATTTTATTGCAGTGCATGGTGAGAGGCAGGGTTGCAGGTTCTGCTTTCGATATTTGTGTAGCCAGTTTTCACTTTACCATTTGCCAAAGAATCTACATTTTACATCTGCTCCCACAGAAGTATTTGGTCTCCTTGTCAAAACAAAGATTGTTGTGTTGCCTGGAGTTGCTTCTGTATCTTGCATTGCATTCTGTTGATCCAAAGGTCTGTTCTTTTGCCCATATCACGCTACTTTTATCAGTAGAAGCTTGTAGTGTAACTTCAAGCCAGTGTTGTGATGACTCTGTCTTGCTATTGTTTCAGGGGATTGATTTTCTTCTTCTGGCTCTCTTCTGATTCCATACGAATTTTACAGTTGGTTTCTCTTGTTCTTTGTAGCATGCTGTTTATGTTTTGATTGGAATTGCATCACTTCTGTGTAGCCAGAAGTGCCACTCAGAAACCATGCACCCTGGTCCCAGCAGTATCGTGCTGCTGGCCAGCCATGCCTCCTAGTCTTGTCCTTGGGAGCTTAGGAGTTTCAAGTCTGCTTCTGGCTTTATGCAACACTCACCTCCTGAATTGCTTCTGTCCCTCAGGGTTGCTGTGCCCCTTGCATGTTGTTGTAAGAAAAAAAACTGAAGATGTGGAAAAGAAAAAAGAAATAGGGCATCCCAAAAGATGTATGATTAGATGTGAGGGAGTCTGTGCCTGCTGTGACCAACTATTCATGGTGGGTAGAATCTGGGTAAAGAACCATATTTCTGTCCCTGACAACTTCTCTTCCACAGGGATAAATGATTTCAGTGATTTCATCTTCACCAAAATCTAGCCTTGGGCATGCCATGATCTCTATGACAATGAGGCCTAAAACCCCTCCCATTCCAGTGACAAGGGCAACTCAGCGCAGATGCAGGTGTAAGTTCAAAGAAATTTCAAGGAATTTTCTATTCAAAGAAATGGCAAAGAAAGGTGTATATCCTGATATTACTAGCGTAAACTTTCTTCCCAAAGTAAATGGTTGAAAACTCCCAGATTCAGCACTGGAATAAAATGAAAAAGGCACTTGAGGACACTGATAGTTTCTCTGCACAGAGAAATACTTGCACTGCCAGTCATCTGATCACTTGCTTAACACAGCAATATCACTAGCCAGATCCTCAGGTCTAACTTGTAAGAGTGTTTGAGGCACAGTGGACTCACGAGGAGAAGGTGTCCCCACAAAAGCAGTCAAGTGGGCACTCCAAGACCGTGGAAAATGGAAACTTCCATCAGAGAGCAGAGCACCTGGCCAAGGACTTTATGAACTCAGTGTACCTGAGAGTCATGCTTATCTCTCAGGAAATCCCTGCAGATGAGAGCATGAGTTCCCTTGTTCTTACCGTGCAGAGGACCACTCTTCTCATCTTTGTTCCAGGTGAGAGCTTCTCTTGTCATCACCCACCTTCTAAGGCTCCATCTGACGGTCTTGCCCTGGCTAGCAAGGAGCTGCATTAAAAATCAACTCCAGCAGAATCAACTGCAGTTACCCAAACCCAACCTGTCCTAGCTCTGCACGCACACATGGCTGCTCTCTGTTAGATTCCACCCCTCAGTGCTCTGCTACCTTCCTTTAAATTCCTTGAGGACATCTCTCTATCTCCTTACACGGGGGTAGTGTTGGACTCCATCATCCTATGGGATCGCTTTGACCCTGCTCAGTCTAGTGTGTTCCTGTCTCTACCACAGACACTGGGCCTTATCAAGGGCACAAGTGCAATAAGTGTTTGGGGTCCAGGGGCCTGTGAGATTTATTGACAGTAAATTTCCCCAGGATAATTGAAACCGAGCAAATTCAAGTATACATATATCTTTAATAGTGTACAAAAATTGAACAAAAGAATCTGAGAACAGATTTTTATCCTTATGTGTATTTCTAGGCTTCATCTAACTTCATACAAACTTATACCTTTCCAAGGAAATTCCTATTGTAATTGTATTTTATCAGAAATAAAATGTACTACTCCCTTGTTTAAGAAAACAGGAAAGGCACTTATATTTAGATGGGAAAATAAAATACATTTTTTAACAATATCACAAAATAGTATTCATGTCAGAAATCACAATTAAACAACAATAAAAAATTAAAAATTCGTGTGAGATCAGCATCATTTATCAAGTAAAATTTACAAGCTACTTCAATCTCTCTTAAGAAATATCAAGACTCTGAAAAGTCATGAAGAAATCACATATGCATTAACTAGTGACCCAATCAGAAAACATCAAGATGGCGTGCACTGTATTCACTCCTTCCCCTTTTACTTCACTGCTTAGAAAACTGCCCAGTTTCCAGAAACACTAACTGACATTGAGCTTCATTTAACAAAGGGTGGAATTTAAGCACTGACAGGGTTGGGGAACAGTTCCTGTCACTGTCACTCATCTTGCCCCGCAGGGGCCCTGAAAATACTGTTTTCCTTTCTCAAAAGCTGCGCATGTAGCTGTGGGTAAGACCTGGAATCCATCTTATCAAGGTTGAACACATGCTCTAGGATTTTCACCTGGGTGGTTTCAGCGTGGGCCCTTGGACCCCACAGGAACTCATAGCGAGCAGGATCACTGTTCGGAACCTGCTGGTACACCAGGTATTCTTCCTGAACCAAATCCTCAGTGATGAATTTCCAGGGATCCCCAATAACAGCGTGGTCCCTCTCATCTAATAACTTCCTGTTTCTCAGTAGTTCTCTTAGGTCCTCCTCACTGAGCCTGCTGCCCTTTACCGTGATTATACTCAGGATGAGTATCAGGAGGTCCGCTTTAGGAATGGCCTGGACCTCGTTATCTAGGAGCCCATTATAAGTGAGGCCCAAGATGGGCACAAGCTCATATGTGTGCCCAGGGGCATCCACTTTCCTCATCTCAATGCCAACGCTCAGGCACATGCACTCACAGAGTTCCCTAAAGAGCTGAGGGTAGTGCGCATGGTAATCATACCCCACAATGTGCACCATTTCTTCCATGGTGACCTGCTCCTTCTTTTGATACTTCTGGAGCAGGAATGGCAGCAATTTATCTAACCTGTCATTTAGGAGCTCATCCTGCGTGACCTGAGAGGCATCCTCACCCTGGGAGGAGCTCGCAGCCCCCTCTCCTTGCGTGCTGGAGCCCTCACAGCCCTGGCTCCTTGGAGTGGAACCCCAGGCAGTGGGGGGAGAAGAGGTTCCCTGAGGATTCTGAGGAAACTTTGGTGCCCCAGACCCAGGCTGTTCTCTTGCTGTGGGCCCCACTGAAGCATAGGAGGAAGAGGAGGAAGAGGAGGAAGAGGAATCATTGGCTGCTGCTTCATTCTTCTCATCCTTGAGGACCTGCACACGCATGCGGACCCTTTTGTGGCTTTGAGCAGGACGGCTTCTCCCGAGCTTTTTGTCTTGGCTCCCACGACCACGAGGCATCTTGGTGTTGTGAGTGGATAGCAAGAGCTTGATGTTGAAGACTCAGATGCCTGGAGGAGAGAGGGAGGCTATTAGTGTTCTCAGCTGAGCACAGCACACTTCTTACCTTCCACAAAAACTCATTGTTTCTCTTCCCTTGGGAGGTGCTTTAGGGTTTCAGAGGCTCCTGTCCTCCTGAGGCCCTGTCCCCGAGATGCAGGGGCATGAAGTGAGGCTGCTTCTCAGGCTGCAGTTGAACTAGAGAGCACAAGGGGCTAGGGAAGAGGGTAAGGCACATGCAGCCTGGGGACTATGATGTGTTCTGCTCTGGAGCAGGTTGAATCCTAGGAACCCATCAGGGCATGCACCTCACCTTGACTCCTGACACCACCTGGGTCTCCTCTGCTGTGTGAGCTGGACACTGCTTCAAAACAAGATCTTTCTGCTTGCTTCCTGGAGCTCCTGTAAGAAGTGGGGGGCCCTCAGGCTGCAGACCTTAAGCACAGTCTTGCTCCCCCTGACCTCATAGGAGGAGTGGACTTGACTTGTGAGTTCCCACTCTTCTGGTGGATGGTCATCTCTGCTCACTCAAGGTGCTCAACTGGCCTTAAGCAGGGCCCTGGTTTCCAGTCCTCTGCTTGCCTGAGTCAAACTCTTAGAAAATGTCTCTGTCCCTGAGAGGGAGCAAAAGTCTGTGAGGGGATGCACATCTGGACACAGCCGCCTGGAGGCAAGAGCTGGAGGTGAGTGAGTTCCGTGTGTTCCATGTACTCTGGGAAAGGGAACTTTCTCCATCCTCATTTCCAGTTAGGTCTGGGGATTCCCCTGGGAGAGTCAGGTGCCCCCCTCTTGAAATCACAGGCCTATCTCTCTGAGCCATTCCAAGAGGGAGAGAGGGGATTCCCCTCCACCTCTTTCCATGGTCTGAGGACAGGGGACAAAGAGACAGGTGGAGACTATCACGCTGTGTGTTGACCAGAGGGGCTTCACTTTGCCCAAACCTAGACTCCTGACAGGGCTCAGCATCCTCTTTCTGCCCTCCTTGCCCCATCTCCCTCCTACCAAGGCCTTCAGCTTCCTGATATCTACAGCGCAGAAGTACGAGAGTATCCTGAGCCTGACAACCCTGCCGAGTCTTCCCCAGATGACCAAAGAAGCAAGGTAACATCTGTGGAGCATCCACATGTCTGTGTTCAGGTCAGAAGAACTGTAAATGCATCATCAGTGTCCTCATCTTGACTCTCGGTGATCCTGGGACACCTGTGTCCCTGACCAGATGGGGCTCCCTGAGGACAGCCTGCACACAGTCTCAGAGCTAGACTGTCACCTGCATGAGGTCCTGAAGAATCTCAGATAAGTGAGCAGATGGCCATGCTGTCATCTCCACATGGGGCTATCAGTGCTGACAGCGAGACCTGTGCACATCTCACTGGGACCCTGGTTATGGTCTAGATCTCCTCTATAGGACACATGGGCACGTAGGGAGGACCTTTGCAAGGTGTCTGCAGTATGTGACTTACCGCTCCCTTGTTTTCAGGTACTGGCCACTGCTAAGAAAAGGAAAGTCACTGAGTGTGACAGGGACTTTCTGTGTAGTGACCTGGCTCTTCCTTTCAACTTCTGCTACCTGGAGGACTTGTGCTGAGCAGGTTTCCTCATGCCAGGCCCTTCCACTCTACTATTCTGCCTTGTGCCTGGTTGACTGTCTAGTGACAACCCTATAAACTGTGAGCCCAAGGCAACTTTTCTTCCAATAAACGGCAGATGTTAAGTATTGTGTCTCAACAATGAGAGCAGAAGTAAGGTACCCTATGTGCTTCTGAAGTTTCTTAGTTATCCTCGTGTTGCTGCCTGCACTCCCTCAACCCCATCCCACCCAAGGTGAACTGATCTCTCCTTTGGAGACCAAGAATTCATCACTATGATGACTTCCTTCCTACCTGTGGCAGAAGAGTGCACGCAACAAGATTCACCCACAGCTGACCCCAGGAGCAGGATTGTGGGGTCTAGGGTTTCTGGACAGAAGACCCCTATCATCCTCAGGAAGTGCACACAGCTTGCACTGTCCAGTTCTTGAGGTCCTACTTCTGCTGACTAGGGGCTGGAGATTTAGCTCAGTGGCACAACACCTGCCTGGCAAGTGCAAGGTCATGAGTTCAATTCCCAGTACCGGAAAAAAAAAAAACAACTACTTCTGCTGACTATATGAAGATCCCTCTACTGAACTGTATCATCTCTTGGACAATCATCCTCACCTTCTTGAGTATTCCTATCCCCAATTGTTAGCATAAATGACAACGATTCACATAAAGCCACTCTCACTGGAATACTGGAGTGAGAACAGTGGAACCAGGTTCTGTATAGGACCTTCTTTATAGGAATGAGGGTTACCTTCAGGTGTTCTGTGCTAGAAAATGAAGGAGTCGTGAGCAGCTGCAGTTCAACTGCCCACAGAGTCAGAATCCAGACTCTGAACCATAACAACCTGAGCCGGGAAAATAAAAGAGAAATTGAGAGAAGGAGCCAAGGTATTAGGAGGGAAGTGAGGCGAACACTGAAACATTCAGTGAGGCTGAAGAGATAGAGTATAATGTGGACGGGGTTCACAACAGTCTGGGCATTCTTCCTGTGTGATGGCTCATATCAAATATTTGTAGAAGCAAAGAGAAACCTGCAGGCTGCGTAGGGTCCTAGGGAGAAGGTCTAGATTTGTCAACTGGAGGTTGCTGACATCTGCAGGGACAGTGTAGAGTTGAGCTGGACAGGTAAAGGAGGGTGATTTTCCTGAATACTGATGCTGCCCTAGCTCTGGGGAGAGTGTGAGTTTGGCAGCCATTGGAGCAAAGGCTTATTTGTTTGAGCCTGGGACTCAGAACTGGGATGGCTTCGCCTCAGTGCTTCTGCTCACAGCGAATATGTGAGTGCCAGCAACAGGGAACAGCTTTGCATGGGACGCAGACTGGAAAAAGACCCCTGAGGGGTTGGATTAGGTTGGAAGACAGAGCCCTGCCACACCCAACACAAGGCCGGGCCCAGCCTGAGTTGCTCTGGATTTGAAAGTCTCAGACTGGGATATTCAAGCACTTGCCCTTCTGCTGCCTGCAGCAGGTATCTGGGGTCTCACCGCCTTCCTTATCTATGAATGTGAGCCACAGCACATCAGGACTTGGACCAAGCACAGTCTAGGAAAAAATAGGGGGTCTCAGAAAATGGAGAACTGCAAGACTCCAAAATTCCACATCCAGAAAGGAATCTACTGATTGAGCATCACCAAAAATTATTTTCTTTTCTTCTTGTTTCTTTTTTTTTTTTCATTCTGATCTGTTTTCCTTTAAATGTTTCTTTTCATGTATTTTTAAAATTTTATTATCCATAAAATTTCTAATATTTTCTCCTTTAAGGGTAATGACTTCCAGTTCTCTTGGTTTCTTATTTCTCTTGCCTTTACTAATTTTATAGACATCCTCTAGTCACTGTTAGGATCACTTGTGCCATAGTATTTTCCTGTTGCTCAGATGCTCATGTTTAATTTTTAAACTTTTTCTTTTGTTATTCCCCCTTCTGCAACTAGACATATCTTTAATTGTATAACCATTAAGCTTTAATAATATGCAGATAGTTAATTGTATAAAACTTCTACAAAATTCTTTCTATCAGTAGCAGAGCCACAGCTGTCACATGTAGTATATAATAGCTGTTTACCAATATCTGGTTTTTCATAGTGTTTACACTACAGTTGTGGATTATTTTTTTCCTGGTTAATAATGATACCTAATTGGTTTCTATGGTATATTAATGTGCAGTTTGTCTCAGACAGTATCACAGTAAGTGATTTGCTTGAAATTGCCAGCGTCCCATAAATGTTGGCGTTAATGGGTTTTGTTTGTACACCAAACCAAGACGAGCTTTTTAGACATTAGCAATACTTCAGTATGTGTTGGGAACTTGGTGTTAGGTCAGTTACTCTCCATATGCCCCTTCCAAATAGAGATAAGTGGTTGGATTTTAAGAGTCAGTGAAAGGACTATAATCAGCCTTGCACAAATTATATCATTGTAAAGCAGACTAACTAATCAGATCTCTATGCTGGCAACAAAGTCTTTTCACTGTAAGTGCCACAAACTTTAACACAGAACAAAACAAATAAAAAGCAACAGAAACACTAGAAGACAAGTCAACAAAATGACAGCCAAATCTCCCAACTCAGCCAAAGCCAATCCAAGGAGGGTTGAGAAGGAGAATAGTATAAACAACACACCCAAATTACTTGGAAACATAACAGAAGAAGTTAGAAAATAAATCTAGTAACTGTTCAGCATAATCTCAGAAGATATAATGAAACAGTTAGTGGATGTAACAACTGAAATTATCAAGGAGCTTTCAGAACACAACAACAACGAGGTAGTTCAGTTAAACAGTAGAAAACATGCACGGACGTTGAGCCAAATAGTAGAGTCCATGAAAGAATAATCATCTTGTGAGAGATTAAAAATTGAATAGAAACTGTGGGCAAGAGAAACAACAAATGTGAGGACAGAATTTCAGAATTAGAAGATATGGAAGCTCTCCATGAAAAAGTACTCAAAGACACATTTAAAGCCCCAAGAAAACATCAAAAGTGGATGCAAAAACCACTAGATGAACCAACAAAGACCAAATGCAGAATGATACAAACATGAAAAATCAGAAGATACTACAAATGGAAGAAAAATGACACAAAAATAATAGCAGACAATTTCCAAACGCAAGTAAAGAAATAAACATAGAGTTAATTATGGCATGTACAACAACAAATACCCAAGACCAAAGGAGAACCTCTCCACATAGCATCATTTTCCAAACAGCACATGTCCCAAATAAGAAGAAAATCTTAAAAATTGGAACAAAAATGAATAATATAAGGGTACACTGACTAGAATAACTGAACACAAACCTTAAGCGCCAGGAAGGCTAGGAGTGAAGTGTTTAGAGTCCTAACGCATAACAATATCCAGCATAGATACATATGTCTTGCAAAACTTTACCTCAAAATTTATAGAGAAATAAAATTCTATCCATGACAAATATCACCTGAAATAATTTATGACCATGAATCCAGCATTACAAAAATACTCCAAAGTACATGCTAGAAAGAGACAATGAAAGAACAATGCTAATAAGTCAAATATAATGAATGCATCTGGCAGGATGAGCTCCAAGGAGGAGGAAAAAATACATGGAGATCAGCAATGTGGAAATAATGCACTTACAGGAATAATTCAATATCTTCCAAGTATAACTCTCAATGGAAAAACTCTCAATTCCCCAAACAAAAGACACAGACTGGCAGACTAATTCAAGAAAAAAAACAAACCCAATGAATAGAGTACACAAAAAACAAATTTATTTAAAAATTGCACATGGGAAAGCAAAGAATGGAAACCATCTTCCATGCAACAGAAATGCAGAGAAAAGCAGGAGTAGCTATCTTGATTTCAAACCACGTGAATTTCAAACCAAAGATCTTTTAAAGAGAAAAAGCAGGTCATGACCTATTGGTTAAAGGAGCACTTACACAGGGAGAAATAACAATTATAATCATATTCATAACAGACACCAGCACAGCCAACTTTGTAAAAGAAACACTAATAGACATAAAATTTCAGAGAAACATCAGCACAATTGTAAAAGAGGTAAATCCCTAACTGGGATGTGATTTCCTTTCTGGGAGGACGTTCACAAGCTGGATTCATTTGTAAATCCAACAAATGAGTCTTCTACAACTTTGACACAAATATACAAGGTAAACATAAAAAAAAAACAAAAATGCGGGCTGGTGATATAGCTCTGCAGAATGGCACCTGCCTGGCAGGCTCAGGGTCCTGAATTTAATTCCTGTTTCAAAAACAAACAAAGAGACAAACCAACCCCCATAAATGCAGGAAGTTCCTGACTGTACTGTACTACTGTACACTATTTCAATGCACAGTAAGCACACAGCAGTACAACTGTTGCAATGTCCAAAAACATGTGTCCTAATTCCGCAATGTGTTTGTGACTGCAACATTCATAAGTCAGGGACTTATTGTATCCCATTGTGATGATACCCACTGTAACAAATAGATCAATCTACTAGAGAAACAAAATCACCATAGAAATATCAGAGTTCAACCACACCTTTGAATGAATGGCCTTAAGAGATATCTACTGCCACCTAACAACGGGTTACGCAGTCTGCTTTATATCACGTGGAAGTTACTCCCAAATAGATCATGTGCTAGCCCAGAAAGCACAATGAAGTAATTGCAAAAGAATGGAGACCATCCCATGCCTATTATAAAATTATAGCACAAAAGAAACTAGAAATCAGGGACAAAAGCTAGCAGAGAAACTTTACAAACACATATGGGAGGTAAATGATACTCTCTTGAATAATCAGTGAGTCATGGAAAATTAACAAGGAAAGAATTAGTTCCTGTAAGCAAATGATTTTTCACGTGATTTCTAGGTTCACTGCATCTTGTCTGGGCTAGCAAGTGCTTTACAATATTTTGGTGAAAGTCCCACGGGGTGCAGATCAGAATATATATTCCCTTGCTGGGTGGAAAACTGTAGAGATGTACAATCAAATGGCAATATCACTACAACTCATCAAAACATATGGGACACAATGAATGTAGTCCTAAGAGGAAAATGTATAGTTTGAATACCCATATCAGAAAAAACAGAGCAAGCAAAAAAAAACAAACCAGAACAAAACAAAACAAAACAAAACAAAAAACCTTAATGTGTACATCATTGTGCTAGAAAAATGAGAACACTCCAAATCCAAATCTATTATAAAGAAAGAAATTACAAAAATCAAAGTGGGAATTATGAAACTGGGTCTAAGAATTTTAAAGAATCAACAAATTAAAGAGCTGATTCTTTGAAAAGTTAAGCAAATATGAAAAAACCCTAGTCAATCTATTAAAAAAAAAAGGAATTAACTCAAATACAGGCAATTAGAAATGAAAAAGGTGAAATCACAACACATTCTGCCAAAATCTCAAAGATCCTTGCTAACTGCTTTAAGAACCTGTACTCAAGCTAAATGAAGAATTTAGAAGAAATGTATGAATTCCGATACAATATGCACTACTAAAACTAACAAAAGATGATATGAGCATTTTGTCAGGTGTACAGATTCCATTTGACCAGGTGAGCTATCAAAGGGTGCATGATAAAAACATTTTGAATAGTCCACTATCTCTCCATCAAATTGAAAAAACAATAATAATAAATAGCAGGTAAGAACATCCCAGCCCCAACTGACTCACCGCTGAAATCTACAAGAACTTTATTCATGATCCAGCACCAGTATTCCTCAAACTGGTTTCTGAAGTGCAAATGGAAGCAGTACACCTAAAGCCATTCCGGGAAGCAAGCACTACCCTGATTCTAAGACAAGAAATGGACACAACCAAAATACAGAGATACAGGTCACAATCTTTATGGATCACAGATGCAAAAGTGCTCAGTGAGGTACAGGCAAACAGAATGCAGGAAATCATTAAAAGATTCACACATCATGAGCAAGTATGATTCATTCAAGGATGCAGAGGTCATTCATTATGTGCAATTCAATATGTGCTACATATTGCATAATTGAAGGCAAGGACAAAAATTGCATGATCATATTGACAGACACAGAAAAATCATTGAACAAAATCAAACATCCATTCATGATAAAAGCCCTGAAGAAAACAGACAGTGAAGAAACCTATCACAATCTGACTGAAGCTATCCAGATCCAAGCAATGGTTAACACCATAATAAATTACGGGAAGCTGTCTTGTTACTGAATTCAGAAAAAAACAAGGATATCCACTATAATCACTCCTGTTTAACATAGATCTCAAAACATTAGCCAGAACAATCAGGAATGAGAAAGGAATGAATGGGATCTATACAGGAAAGAAAGACGCCAAATTATCATTATTTGCAGATGACATGATACTCTCCCTGAAAGATCCAAAACAGATTCCTACAATTAACCACTAGGTTCAGTAGCAGGTTACAAAGTCAACACACAAAAATACCTACTTTAAAATTCTTTGCTCTCATAGGATGGAAAACACAGAGGAAATGAACAGATTTCTCGATACATATGAATTCCCAAAGCTGAATGAAGAAGATAAAAAAATCCTGAATAACTCAATATCAGCCAGTGAAATCAAGAATGTAATTTAAAACTTCCCAGTGAAGAAAAGCCCGGGTCCTGATGGATTCACAGCTGAATTCTATAAGCAATTTAGGAAGATTTAACATCAATTCTTCTCAAATTCTTTAATGAAATTGAATGGGAAGGAATTCTCCCCAACTCATTCCTGGAGGCAAGTATTACTCTGATACCAAAACCACAGAAAGACCCAACCAAGAAAGAGAACTACACACCAATCTCCCTAATCAATGTAGATGCAAAAATTCTCAATAAATTACTAGCAAACAGAATACAACAAGTCTTCAAGAAGATTATACAGCACAACCAAGTAGGATTCATACCAGGAATGCAGGGATGGTTCAACATACACAAATCAATCAATGTATAACACCATGTCAATAGAGCCAAGGACAAAAATCACATGATCATCTCCATTGATGCAGAAAAAGCCTTTGATAAAGTTCAACATTCATTCATGTAGAAAACCCTACAGAAAATAGGAGTAGATTGCCTTTACCTCAAGCTGATCAAAGCCATCTATGATAAACCACCAGCTAACACCATACTAAATGGTCAAAAACTGAAAGCTTTCACTTTACAATCAGGAAGAAGACAGGGATGTCCACTGTTATCACTTCTATTCAATATAGTTCTGAAAATGTTGACTAGAGCAATTAGACAAGAGAGAGAAATGAAAGGAATAAGGATAGGAAAGGAAGAAGTGAAATTGTTATTATTGACAGATGACATGGTACTTTATATAGAAGACCCCAAAAACTCCACCAAAAGGTTCATGGATATAATAACCAAATTCAGTAGCATAGCTGGATACAAAGTTAACACTCAAAAGGCAATAGCAGTCCTATACACAAGTAAAAACAGACTGAGAGAGAAATTAGGGAAACCACACCTATCACAATAGCATCTAAAAAGATGAAATATTTGGGAATCAATCTAACAAAAGAAGTAAAAGATGTATACAGTGGAAATTATAGTACTTGGAAACAAGAGATCAAATAGGATTTCAGAAAATGGAAATATATCCCTTGCTCATGGATAGGAAGAACTAACTTTGTGAAAATTGCCATTCTCAAAAATTTTTGTACATATTTAATGCAATCCCAATTAAAATACCATTAGTATACTTCACAGATTTAGAGAAAACACTCCTAATCTCATGTCGAACCAGAAGAGGCCTAAAATAGCAAAAGCAATCTTGGGAAGCAAAGGAAAGCCAGGAGGCATCACAATTCCTGACTTAAAATTATATTATAAAGCTACTGTGATAAAACCAGCATGGTACTAGCACAACAACAGACCTGAAGATCAATGGAACAGATTGGAAGATACAGATACAGCTGCAAACACACTCAGGCACCTTATATCTTCTACAAAGTGTCCAAACATGTTCAATGGAAGGAAGATAGACTCTTTAATAAATCGTGCTAGGAAAACTGGCTTTCCACATGCTGAAGACTAAAACTAGAACTATGTCATTCACCATGCACTAAGTTAAAGTCAAAATGGATCGAAGATCTAAATATTAAAACAGAAACACTAAATTTATTGGAAGAGAAAGTAGGTAAAAGTCTTGACGATATTGGGGTAGGCAAATAGTTCATGAACAAAAGCAAAACTGCACAGGAAATACTTCAAAGAATCAACAACTGGGATCTCATCATACTGAAAAGATTTTGCACATTTAAAGAAATCACCAATAAAGTAAAAAGAAAATCGATGAGTTGGGAAAAAATTTTAGCCAACTGCCCCTTAGAGAAAGGAATTCTATCCAGGACATATAAAGAATTAAAAAAAATCAGGCCACCCAAATTCAAAGACCCAATGCAAACATGGGCATCTGAGATGAATACTCACTTCTCTAATGAAGAGATATTAATGGCGAATAAATACATGAAAAAACGTTCAACATCATTAGTCATTTGAGGAATGCACACTAAAACAACACTGAGATTTCATCTCACCCCAGAAAAAATGGCTATCATCAAGAAATCAACCAATAACAAATGCTGGAGAGGCTGTGGGGAGAAAGGAACCGTACTCCACTGCTGGCGGGAGTGTAGATTGGTGAAAATGCTGTGGAAATCAATTTGGAGATTCCTCACAAAACTAGGATTAGAAATCCCATTTAACCCAGCTATTCCCCTTCTGGGTATATTCCCACAAGAATTAAAGACATCATACCATAGCGACATGTGTGCAGCCATGTTTATAGCAGCACAATTTGTTATAGCTAAATCTTGGGAACAACCCAGATACCCTTCCACTGAGGAATGGATAAAAATGTTGTGATATTTTTATACAATGGAGTATTACTCAGCTATTGAAAAAGATAAACTTGAGGATTTTGTAGGTAAATGGATGCAACTAGAGACCATACTCATAAGTGAAATCAATCGGGCCCACATGTGTAAACATTATATTGTCTCCCTGGTGTAGGAACCTGAAAGGCTAGGTAAAACTCAAAACATACAATAGATGATAGGAAAGGGAAAGAAATTGCTCAAAGGAAGGAACAACTGGGATGAGGGAAAGATGAAAAAAGAAGGAAGGCAAAACGTAAATATATATGTGAATAGCTGTGATGACCGTATTGCTCTTGTCTGATGGTGTATTGAAATGAACAGTTAATGCTCACAATTTTTTATGTTCTGATCGACTTTGCATGCTTCTTTCTGGTGGTCTGAGCAACTGATTTGAAGGTAACAATATGCAATGGAATTACAATGGTGAACTCCTACCACATTGTCTAGTGAAACTCTGTATTATCTTTAATGTTTTATTGAAGAATTATTTTCTTATTCTCTTTAATTGTTTGAGCAATCTTTCATTCTTACATCTGATAATCTGAGCAATGTAGTTAAGGATAGCGTTATGCAACGTAATAACCACTGTTGATTTGTATTAATTTGTCTTGAGACCCTGTATCACTTTGAATGTTTTTGCTTTGATTTATGTTCGAGATACCGGTATGCTGCTACTCTTCTATTTTTTTGTTTGTTTGTTTCTCATGTACTACTCTCTTTAAAAAAAAAAACATAAAGTCAACACACAAAATTCAATACTGGTCCTGTACATCAATAAAATACTGACCCGGAAAGGACATATGCAAACAGAACTTACACAATAGCATTATAAATGTGAAGTCCTTAGGAATCAGTCTAACCAAGGGAATAAAAGACCTCTATAAGAAGTACGACATTAGTCTGAAAAGGTGATTTAGAAGGATATCACAAAATATAAAGAAATCCCCTGTTCCTGTATAAGCAGAACTGATATAGTCAGAATGGGTTAAAACTGTTACGCAGATGGAATGCAATACCAATTGAAGTACCAATAGCATTCTGCAAAGAGGAAGAGAAAGCAACTCTAAATTCATATGGGACCAGAAGAGCTCTAGAAGTGCAAAACAGCCCCAGGGAACAAAAGCAAGAGCCCCAGGGAACAAGAGCAAGTAGGGAGCACCACAATCCCAGAATTCAAGTTATACTACATAGTTACACTGATAAAAATAACATGATATTGGTAATAGCAAAACAAAACAAAACCAGATTTGTACATCAACAGAAGAAAATGAGGGATATAGAAATAATTCCTCGCAACACAACTATCTTTTCTTTGAAAAGGGGATGAAATACTTTTGCTGGAGCAAATATACAAAGCCACTTTAACAAATGATGCTGCAAAAACTTCCTATCGAAATGCCAGAGGTTGAACCTGGCACTATGTCTCTCACCATGCACTAAATTAAATCCAAATGCATCAAAGATGTGAATATCAAAACAGAAAAATGATCTGCTGCACAACAAATCGGGTACAACTCTGGAAGACATATGCATAGACAGTGACTCTAGGAACAACACCAGCTGACAAGAAATGCTAATGAGAAACAATGGGATCAAATCAAGTTGAAAAGCTTCTGCCCAGTAAAGCAAGCACTCGGTACAGTGAGCAGACAACCTTCATCTTTACAAAAAAATTGCCAGGTACTCCTCATGCAAACCGCTACTATCTTGAATATATAAAGAACTAAAAGAAATTTGGCCCTCCACATTAAAGTACCAGTCAAGAAATGCTTATCTAAATGAATAGATATTTCTCAGAATAAGTACTGTTAATGACCAGTAAATACATGAAAAAATACTCAGCATTGCTGGCAACTTGGGAATGCAAATTAAGTCAAAGTGAAATTCTATGTCACTCCAGAAAGAATGACTAATTTCAACAAATCAAATAATAGCAAACACTACCAAGCCTAGTAGGAAAAAACAGCACTCCTACATTGTCAGTGGGAGTGTAAACTGGTACAAGCGCTACAAAAATCAGTCAGGAGATTCTTTAGAAAACAACACTAAAATTTAAACTTAACCCAGATATTCCCCTTCTAGTTATCTTCTGGAAAGAATTAAAGCCGTCATACTACTGTGATGCATACATGTCCACGTTTATAGCAGCACCACTTATAATAGCTAAACAATGACAGTGGTCCCCATTTGCATCAGTAGATAAATGAATAAAGAATATGTAATATTTATATAAATTGGGGCACTACTTTGGCATAAAAAGGATAACTTTAAGTCATATGTAGGAAAATGGGTGCACCCTGAGACCATAATATTAAGAGAAATAAATCAGACATACAAGTTTAAAATTCCCTATTGTTTCTCTTATATGAGAAATCCAAAATGTAAATGAATGGCAAAATACAAGACTGATAATAGTAAATAGGCAGATCGATGGTTAGTATACGGGAATTAAAGCAAGACATAGACTGAGGGGGGTGGAGAGGAGGGAAATCACATAAAAACGGGAATTGTGAAGTGTGCACATGAGCAAAATCTCTCCGAGGAGTGTGATCATTACGTACTGCAAACAGGTATAAATATGCATATACATAAAATATACAGATATACTTGTATATATGTACACATACCATAAGGAATGTGATCATCATGTACTGCAAATATATGCATGTGTACAAATTTACACATATGTACACATATTCACACATATGTATATACATACACATTAGCATGGACCTGGCAACTAGCGTCTGGCTGTCCTTTAAAGTCGAATAGAGGAGAATAGGGGTACTCTCGTGAGACTTCTGCACCGCGTGGGGCTGGGCAAGCAACAGAGCCTTTTCTTCCTGGTTAGGACACCTTTGCTTTGCAGTGCGACTCTGCACTTTGCTCAGTGTCGCAAAATTTGATCTAAGCTCTGGCCCTCTCTGGTCCTCCCACCTCAAGCAAAGATTTGGGAACAAAATTCTGAGGTAGCTCAGGGCACAAAGGCCTGCCTGGGGAGTGCAAGGTCTTGGGTTCCACTCCTGTACCGAAAAAAAAAAAAAGAAAGAAAAGAAAAGAAAGAAAAAAACTTTGACTCTGCTTGTAGTTTCCATTGAGGGCAAACCTGGCGCTGTCTTGAGCACTCTGCACCACGTTGTTTAGGGCAGAAAAAAGAGGCTTCTCTAGAGTGTTCTGGGACCTTCTTTCTCCCTTGGGGCTTTGGCAGGACCCTCTCAGACCCGCAGTCTGACCTCCCAGATCCCAGGACCTGTGCACTCTTCCCCACAAAACACACTTCTCAGAACTCTGCTCTTACACTGCGCACTAAGTCCCCTGAGGCAAGAATGGCTTCCACTGAGAATTCTTTCTCCGTATGCAAGGCTCCCTATCAAAGAAGAACCTGACTTCTGCGAGAATCTCTCTCCATGGCGAGCTTCGTAATTCCAATTGCCTCCCACCTGGTCCCCTAACGGAGGCCACCCACAAAATTCTACTCACCTGAAGCCAGCGCCTCAGAACAGAACCTCACCAGCTCCGACCTGAAGCCTCTGCTGCATCCAGGACTTCACTTCCGGAAACGTGCCTGGGATCTCCCAGGGCTCACAGCAAGAGCGGAATGGAATTTTCAAGTTTCCCTCAGTCCTGATTGGAGGATCAGTCTCTTGGTTCCTGGCAGACCCAGAACCACCTTTCTCTATGGACTTGATTCCATTCCCCTGAGACTAAATATGTACTTTCTAGGGTACATGGAGCCTCAGACTCATTGTCACAATTCAGCCCCTATGTGGTTCAGGGATCACAAGAGGTATAGATCTGGGTAGCTTGCTGACCCTCCCTCTGAGGTAGGGCTTCCTCAGTCCATTGTCTCTGCTCACCCTGAACCCCAAGTGTACCCCAATCCTCTCTATTTACCTTCCCTGAACCAACTGAATCAGATAAAGTTCCTCACTTTAGTTCTGATAGGACTACTCTGCAGTCGGTAGCAGTCATGTCTGGGAACGTGTCAGCAGCTGCAGAATATAATTCTCTAGGTCCCTTCCATCCTCCTAGGGGTCATCTCCTTGGTTCTTGGATCCCCTTGGACATGTACCTCAAACTGTGCACCCAAGACAAGGACCTGATGCCCAGAGTCCCATGAGGCTGAAGGGGGGCTCTTCTTTGATTATGGAATAACTAATGCCTCCATCGATTGTTTATGCTCGTGCTCACTATTTGGTTTCTAGCGCATTCATATATTTCATCAAAATAGTGCTTGTTTTGAAAGCCAGGCCTCACCCGTCAGAATGGTTTGAAGTGGGTATTAGCTCAGTCTCCAAATCCATAATATCTCCATTTTCCTGCTCCTCCAATGCTGCCCTGGGCTATTAATATCTCTGGAGTGAGGTGCAGCTTCAAACTGTGGGGTGTTGTAGAGGCCTGAATTTTAGTTTAGTTTAGTTTTGTTTATTATATTCATTTATTTATCATGTGCATCATAAGGAATTTGAAGCCATAAATGATGTATATTGATTTCTCTTTTTCCCCAATCCTCCCTCCTCCCTTCAACCCATCTTCTGCTCCCTCTTTACAAAGTTTTGTTTCCATATTTCCTTTTAATGTTTTTTCTTTTACCTTTCTTTCTTATCCACTCACCCCATTCTAGTTTCTCTTTCCTTTTGACCAATTTCTTCCCACTTCACAATACGCATTGTACATATTGGCCCTTATTTACTCTTTTATTTTTCCATACCAAAGAGACAATGTGAAGTTTACAAATGTGAGTGTGGTTTATTTCACTTAAGAGCATGGTCAAATTGCATCCATTTGGTAGGGTAAACTGAGGCACAGTTGAGACAACCAAGACAGGCAGGGTTTAAGCAATGTGTGCAAACTTTATTTGCAGGCCGGTGTGGCTGGACCAAGGGAAAAAGACCACCAGCCCAGAGCAAGTTGTGAGGGCCTGTTTTCTAGGTGAGTTTAGGTAGGGGAAGGAGACATTGCCAAGTGGGGTACAACCTCTGGGTCTCTGAGTAGGAGGGCTAGGGCTAGGTGATAGACAGGGCAGTGTTGAGTACAAGGGTGCTGGCAGGCAAAGCATGATTCTTGTGGTTTTTCACAAAATCTGTTCTGTACATATTATATAGGGCAGCTGCAAGTTGGTTGAGATACATGTGGGAGCTGCTGGCTGGATAAGCTGCGGGAGGTGTTCCCTGTTGAAGGCTGAGCCCCTTAAGTTGTCAATAACAGATCTGCTTGGGGAGGTTTTCTTTCCTACCTCGGCGGGGATCTACTTTGAGACCTGACATCATTTACCTAGAAATCCTTCAAATTTCTCTTTCTTTCTGGCTGAGAAGTACTCTATGATATTTTTAAAAACCCACATCTTCACCCATTCTTTGGTTGATGGGAATTGGGTTATTTCCAATATGTAGCTATTACACACTGTGCTGCTTTCAAAATGGGGGCACACATATCACTGTTATATAATGCTTTTAATTTTCTGGGAAGATACTCAGAAGAAGAACACTTGGGTCAAATGGGACCTTTAATCCTAGTTTTTTTAGGAATCTTCACACTGATTCTCACTGTGGTTGTACCAGTCTACACTCCTACTAACAATGGAGATGGGTTCTTTTTGCCCACAGCCCCTCCAGCATTTCTCATTGGTTGATATCTTGATTACAGCCATTCTTTCTGGAGTGAGATGGATTCTTAGCATTGTTTTTAAATTGCACGTCTCTAATAAGCAGTGACTTTTTTCATATATATATTTGTCATTTGTATTTCTGCATCTGAGAAGTGTGTATTCATCTCAGATGCCTATTTTTATTAGGTCTTTAAATTTGAAGGTCTAATTTTTTTCGTTTCTTTACATGGTCTAGATAGAAATCCTTTGTGTGGTCGACAAATGACTGCCTTTTTTTCCCACTCTGTGGGCTGTCTTTTCACTCTGTTGGTGATCTGTTTTGTTGTGTGAAGGCTTTTTTAACAGGAGGAAATCCCACTTATTGATTCTTTGCATTATTCCCTGTGAGATCTGAGTTTTGATCATGAACTCTTTGCCTACACCTATATCTTCAACAGTTGCGCCTATTCTTCCTTCCAGCAAATTTAGTGTTTCTGACTTGATATTTTTGTCTATGACCCATTTTGATTTTTGTTTAATGCATGGTGATGAGCATGGGTCTAGTTTTAGTTTTGGCAAGTGGAAAGCCAATTTTTCCAGCACAGTTTATTAAGTAGGATGCCCATCTTTCTCCTACTGAGCATGTTTGGTAACTTTGTCAAAGATAAGATGGCTGAGTGTGTTCAGAGTTGTTGCTGCATCTTCTAATCTCTTCCATTGATCCTCAGGTATTTTTTTTTTGCTAGTACAATGTGGTTCTTATCACAGTAGGTTTGAAGTATATTTTCAAATAGGTATTGTAATGCCCTCTGAATGGCCTTTGTTGAGGAAAATTGTTTTTGTTAATGTGGTTTACTAACATCTCTGTTGTGAGGTGCAGCTTCAAACTGAAGTGTCCTAGAGGCAGGAATTTTAAAACTTCCCTCTAACTCATGCTGTCATGGGCCACTTATGCAGGGCTCAGTTTCCACCCACTCCCCTGCTCCTACTCAAACACAAGTACAAGTTCTACAGTTCCAAGTCTCCCCTAAGATTATGCTTTGAGGCTAAATTTGGTTGAATATATGTGTTTGCTAGGATTTGCTTTCTGTCTTTGTATCACTCTGTCTGTCTGTCCTTGTGTGTCTGTCTGTCTTTTTCTCTCTGTCTGTCTCTCTGCATCTCTCTCTGTCTCTGTCTCTCTCTCATCTCCCTTTCTCTTCTGCTGTTCTGCTTTGTAAATTCGGGTGCAGGAGATACTCCCCCACACTTGTTGACATTGTTTCCGCCATAAGGAATATAAGAAAATTGAGTTTTCATTTTGCTGTTCCTCATCACTGAATGAGATATACTGCACTATTCATATCAAAGTCCTTTTATGTGAAAATGTTAAATTTCATAGTTATCTCTATGAAGTCTTTATACATTTTCATAGCTTGTTTAAGCCATTTCTAAGATTTGTCTGCACAAATCTAAAAGTTTAAACATTACAAGAATTTTAAAGTGTATTTCCTTGTACTAGAGGATACTGTGCGAAGTGGCATGAGCTGGGCACATAATGTGCAGTAGCACAGGTGCTGTCTCCTATGGGGAAGCTTGAAAAACAGGCAACCTGAACATACAGTAGGGTTTAGCAGACATGGGAAGGTGAGTACAGGGAGATTGGACAAAGCAGGACTGGAGTGATTACTGTGCATTTTCTCCATGCTGTGATATACCACACCAAACTCCATTACTGCATACAATTTCTACATGCTGAGTACAACTACAATGAAGATCATTAGGGAAAAAAATGCTGTGTGAGTTTCCAAACTGCTGGCTGTCTTACAGAATTCAAATGAGTCAGATATCAAAATCACATGATCTTAGTCTATAAAATATCTCTCATGATGTTTCTTTCTTTCTGGAGAGGGATATTCATATATTTTGGATCTAAAAGAACCCACAAATCTCTCCCAAGTGGGAGTGGTGATGTTGAGAAAACAGAGGTCACTGCTGTACACGTGGACAGTAAATTCTTATGCCAGCTCTACTCAAGGTGTAGCCAATGAGGTCTCTGCTTCAGTCCCTTGTCTCTGCTTCTTAGCTGTGATGGCATAACCAATTTTCCTCTGCCATACTATCAAACCAGGACTCTTCTGTCTCAGAGCAAGGATCCACTGAGCTTGTGAGTCAAAATAACCTGATCATCCATTAAGTAGCACATGTATGCTATCATGTCCCCCTGAGAGGAAAGTGACTATTATATACAATTGGCAGGAGGAGTAGGGCCATTGCTGTGATTGAACTTGGCTATGTTGTCCAAAAGTTTTGGAAATGCTTTGCAGGAGTAATTTAACAAGGTGTGGAGATGCAGGTTGGAGAAGCCCTAGAAAGTTGTGAGCAGAGCTTGATGTGCACATCTGGTCAGAGCTCTGAAGAACAGAATGCTGATAAGAATGGTCACAGTTAGTGTCAGTCTCACCTCATGGCAGCTGGGAAGCAGGGAGAGGGAGGAAGGGAGCAGCATCCCACAGTCCTCTTCAGGGGCGCTTCTCCAGTTATGGGAGTCAGCACTGAAAATATATGTATGGAGTGCTTTGCATCTACGCTGTAGATGTGGCCTGTCCTGAGGGTCAGCTAAGGACTCTGAAGATGGAGCATGGAGTGACTTGGAGGGAGGCCGTGGCCTTGCAGTTGCAGGATGTGAGTGTATTTCATGTGCTGGTCCCATTGTTATCAGCTCAAGTAGAACATGCACTTTTCTTAAACTATCTTTAGGAATCCTCAAGGGATGCCTTTGTTCTCACTGAGTATATAAGACAGAACACTTCTAAAGTAAGCAGAGTGGTTATCAGCCCTCACCTTTTGCGTCACAAGCTTTTGTCGTTGGAGATCAGCCCCAGTGCTGATGGTGAACTACACCAATGAACTAAGATGTTCTAGTATTACCCATTTCTGTAGTCAGCATGCTTTTCAATGGTCCTACAGTTTGTGCACCAAGAACTTAACCTACGGGTCCTTGAAACACACTTATGCAAACAACAGTGGATGAGTTGGTGGAGTCAGGGTGAAAGATGCAAACAAATTCTTGTTATGACCTCTCCTCAATCACGTGGGGAGAAGAAAATTGTTGGTGGGCAGAAATTTTCCCAGGAGGAAGAGATTGGCACAAGGCAAAAATGATTTCTTTTATATGTAAGAGGAAAGGGCTGGAGGTCACAACACCTGTGAAAGGATGGACAGTGGAAATGCCCTGGCAAGTTGCTCAGGAAACCAGATTGAAATATATTGGAATATGAGACAAGCACTAT
>NW_004955498.1:2245684-2247043 GCF_000276665.1 Chinchilla lanigera | reverse complement strand
ATTTCTGCCTTGGTGACCAGCTCTTTCTTTTGATACTTCAGGAGCAAGAACTCTACCAATTTCTCTGTCTTGTCACCTATGAACACGCGCCTCAGGATCTGAGGGACTTGCATGGCCATTGCGGTGTATGCATCCTCCTCTTCACTGCTGGAGAGCTGCAAGGTTTCACTGCTTTCACTGGAAGCCATGGTAATCATGGAGAGAAGACAGTCCTGAGGATTCTGGAGAAAACTGGGTGTCCCAGCTGAGGAGCTTCACTTCTTTAACCCAGGGTTTGTGTACAGGAAGAATAGGAGGCAGAGGAAGCTATGTCTGCTAATTTCTCTCCTTAAGTTTGAGAAGCTGCACCTCTACAAACCCACGTGCCCCACTTTGGTCAGAACGGCCTCCTCCTTGTTTGGTGCAGTGTTTCCCCTGACGGTGAAGATGTCCTCGGAGACAGCAAGCCCTTGGCAATGAGGACTCAGATGCCTGGAGGAGAGAGGGAGCCTGTGAGTGTACTGAGGTGAGAACACCACTCCTGTCAGCTCCCACAGAGGCCCGATTTCAGGCCTTCCCTTTGAGTGGTGCCCTAGGGCCTCACAGGCTCCTGTTGTCTTGGCAGCTCTGTCCCCAAGAGGCTCAGAGAGGAAGTGAGACTGCGCCTGGGGTGACAGCTGCACCACAGAGCACAAGCTCTTGGCCAGACAGTATGGCAGGTGGGGCCTGGGCACAGGAGTTGCCTTTGTCCTTGGAAGGTAAAGCCCTAGGTACACATCAAGGCAGGCACTCTCCTGGACTCCAGACCCTGTCTGAGCCTCCTCTGTTGTGTGACCTGTCCGTACTCCTCAGACCCAGACCTAAAGCGCCTGCTTTCTGATCCTCCTCTGAGAGGCAAGGAGAACCTGTTACACTGCAGCTGGCAAGCTCAGTCCTGGTCTCTCAGCCTCACAGCGGGGCCGGCTCTACTTTGTGAGGTCCCTTCTATCCTGGGTGGTTTCTCTACTCTCTGCTCACTCAGCATCCTCAGCTGTGCTTCAGCAGGGCCTGGACCCCAATCCTGTCCTGGCCTGGAGCAAACACTTAGAAGAAGTGTTCTCCAGCCTGACAGGGAACACAAGGCAGTAAAGGGAACACACATCTGGCCACAGCTGCCTGGAGGCAACAGCTTGAGTGGGAAACCTTACCTGGGGTCCATGTGCCCGACAAAAGGGACCCTGCTGCATCCTTATCTTGAAAAAATATAGTCTGGGAATTGCCCTGGGATGAATGGAGACACCTTCTTTAAACCACAGCCCTAACCCTCTGAGACATTCAAAGAGGAAGAGAGCAAAAGCCAGTCCACCTGTTTTCTCTGAGCTCACGTTGAGTGACAAAGGC
>NW_004955498.1:2235196-2244494 GCF_000276665.1 Chinchilla lanigera | reverse complement strand
GGGTGCTCACTCTGCTGACCAGATGGAGCATCCACTGCTGACCTGTGTCTCCTCTGGGACCGAGGCTCTCACTTCCCTGAGTCCTCCCACCTGCAGCTCCTTAGAACAGTGGACATGTCACATTCAGCCACCCTTGCTGGGAGCTCCAGGCTGGTAATGGGGGAGCCAGGCTCTGTGGGGTCCCATTTTTATGTGTGTGGATTTCCTTCCTACCTTCAGTGCTGGAAAATGGTGATGAGATGAGCAGCAGCAACTTGGCCAGTCTAGTATTCAGAGTCCAGACTCTGGAAAATCACACCTTGGGGAGAAAAATAAAAGAAAAGAAGGAAAATATATGGAAAGGAATTCAGAAGGATCTTAGAGGAAAATTAACAATTACAGACAAATGGAAGAGATAGATAAAAACATGGAAAATGGAAAACCAATGTGAAATTTTTTCTTCAATCCTGCCTCATGGAAGGAAATTGAATCTGTAGAACTGAACTAAAATCTGGGAACCCTAGAAGGTCCTAGGTGGAAAAGGTGGTGATCAGTGAACTGGCAGTTCCTGTGATCTGCAGGGCCACTGTGGAGTTCTGCTCCTACAGAGTCCTTAGAGCTGATGAAGGACCCCTTAGTAGGTGCCTACCCTGTTCCTGGAGAGGCGCTGATCTTGGTTTCCATTCTGGGAAAGGGCTGAGTATTTGAACTTGGGACTCAGAACAGCCATGGGACAGCTTCACTTCAGAGTTGCCAGATTACTCTCTAACATTTAGAGACAGACTCAGAAAACAGCCCTGGACAGGCAAGGGACTGGAAAGAGGACCTAGGAGGGGTTTGAACTCAGCTGACCAAGTCACATTACCTACTGCCTTTGGCTAGAAAATGGCCCAAACTGAAATGCTCTGGATTTG
This sequence comes from Chinchilla lanigera, assembly GCF_000276665.1. Taxonomy (NCBI): domain Eukaryota; kingdom Metazoa; phylum Chordata; class Mammalia; order Rodentia; family Chinchillidae; genus Chinchilla; species Chinchilla lanigera. The sequence continues at coordinate 2,243,601 of NW_004955498.1, read as the reverse complement.
AAAGTCTTCATTGTGAATATTGGAGTCCTGACCCTTTTTCCTGCATCCATCAAGGGTCTGGCGTTTGGCTGCCTTCTTGATCTACCATTGTGAGCAGGGATACAGCTTGACTCAGGTACAGTGACAGCTGGTTGAAAACAGTGGGGTCCCAGGAAAGACTGAGAATTGCTGCACTTCAAAATTCTGAATCCTGGGAAGAAACTATTTATTCAAAATTAAAGGCAATTTTTTTCTTATTTTTTCCTCATCTTTTCTTACCTCTTATTTTCACCCTGTTTTTCTTTCCAACTATTCCTTATGTTGAATCTCCATGTAATTTCTTTTCTCTCTTTTTTCTGTTATCTTCAAATTCCCATCAGTATTTTCAGCTGTCTTTGTCTAATTCTATTCACATCCATTTAGTGCTCAATGGGACTTTGTCCCACTTCTCTTTACTCCTCTCTGCATCCTATTATTCAAGCGCTCCCACTGTTCTTTTTACACTCCCAGTTTCCTGCACCCTATATCTTTAATAGTGAACCATTAAGTTTAATATTAATATTCACATAGTTAGTTAACTATATATGACTATTGTTGATTTTTTTCTACCATTAGCAGATATGTAGCTGTTTCATTTAGTACATATTAGTGATATGTAAATATCTGGGATGTCTTAATGTGTGTCCTGTAAGTGTGGATTTGTATTCTATGGTTAAGCGTGGTACCGAACTGATTATAATTGACTGCTAATATAAAATTTGCTGTGGGTGACGGCCCTGCAGATGATTTGCTTGACATTGCCATGGTCACATAATTGTCATTAAAGTATTTCCTCTGTATATCAATGCCCAGGTTGCCTTTGTGACATTAACAGTACTGGGGTGTATTCTCAGAGAACTCGGTTATGGGACACTTATACTACATCTTCTCTCAAATGAACAGAGGTGATCAGATTTTAGGACAGAGGCAAAGGACCATAGTTACCTATGCCTGAAGTACATCACTAAAAAGAGACTAACTAAACAGAGAGCTTGAAATTGTTTCCACTATAAAAGCCACAAACTTCAACACCACCAAAGAAACAATCAAACCCCTTAGTAGGTGGAAACATGAGAAGATGGAAGCACCAAACCCCTCCTCAAACTCCCAACTCCCCCAAAGCTGATCTAGAGGGAAACAAGGGGAGAGTAGCATAGGCCACACCACCGAATTACTCAGAAGGATAACAGCAGTTTAGAAAGCATGTCAATGACGTGCTTGCTAGGATCACAGAAGGTTTACAAACAGGTAAGGGAAGTAATAACTGGAACAACCAACAGAGAGGCAGACAACCTACAGAGTGGGAAATTTTTTCCCAATTTTTCTTCTAAGGACAATTACCTACCATATGCAAAGAACTACAATGAAATTAGACCCCCAAAATTAAAATATCCAGACAACAAATGGGCTTCTGAAATGAATGACAATTCTCAAATGGAGGACAAATAATGGTCAATAACTTCATGAACAAATATTGAACACTGCTTGTCATTCAAGAAATGAAAAGGAAAACAACAGATACTTCATGTCACTCCAACATTAACGGCTATCTTTAAAAAATCAAATGTGGCAAGTGCTGGCACACCTGCGTGGAAAAGAGACCCCTTCTTCATTGCTGTTGGGAACATAATCTGACAGAGCCCTGTGGAAACAGGAGAGAGTGTTTAGAAAACTAACACTGAAATTTTATTAAACTGAGACATTCTGATTCTAGGTAACTTCAGGAGAGTTTAAAGAAATCATATCACCGTGATGCATGTATGACCATGGTTATAGCAGCACAATTTAAAAGCTAAATCTTGGAAACAGCCTATATGTCTCTAAATAGATGAACAGATAAAGACAATGTGCTATTAATGCACAATGGACTATTGCTCTGCCATAAAACTGCATAAAATGAATCTTTTCTAAGAAAATGAATGCACCTTGAGACCATACTCTTAAGTGAACTAAATCAGAAGCGATCTAAAGTATAAATATCTTATTGGTTCTCTGATGTGTGAGACTCAAAATATAAATAGCAAAACAAACTGGAATAGCAAATGTTGAGACAGATCTTTAAGACACAGAAAGGGAGCCAAGAGAAGAGCGAGTGCTGAAAGAAAGGAGAGGCATAAGGTAAAAAGGAGGGATTGTGAAGGTGGCACTTGCACACATTCCCTATGAGTAATGTGACCACTGTATACTCCAAACACGTTAAGGCACACATGTATATATTTCTTTCCAAGACATGCAGGGAAGACCCCCCTCCCTCCCTGCATGAGAAAGAGATTTTTTAAAAAGGAAAAAGTATCCCACATGTGTACCAACTCTTCATATGAATGTGATCTTTATGTACTATAACATGAACTAATAAGAGAAATCCTTCAGTATGAGCCCAAGTTCCCGACAGTGACTTCCGGCAGATCCTGGCCTGCTCCGTTTGGCAACAGGATCTGGCTCCTCCCCATACCTGATGAAGATCCTCCTAGCAAGCGCTACTTCCTTGGGACAACAGAGGCAAAAATATAGCACACCTGCACACCTCTGTATGGGTTTCCCCACACTGACAGGAGTAGAATCAAAGGCACTCCCTTGTCTGGGGCAGGCTCAGGTGGTCACATTCTCCCCCTGCTGACCTGGGGCTGTATCTGGGAAATCAAGTCCACCATCTCCCTAGGACAGCAGAGGTGGACTCTTCTCCAAGGTCCTGCCTCAGGCCACTCCAACCTGCCAGCAGGGACAGGTTTCCCAAATCTTAGATCTGCTGACCTGAAGCCACACTCCTCAGACCAAAGTCCTCTCCTCCCTGACACCAAGAGCTAGGGGTAAAGGTGCACTGAGTCACCGAGGGGCTGACATGTGGATGGAGATCATCCTCTGTCCTAGCGACAAGGCTTCTCTCAGTGTTCCCGTAACTCCTCCCTTTGAGTTCTGGAAAGAGCTCTAGCAGTCCGTGAAAGTGAATCCTTGTTCCTCAGATTCCAGGTGGGAATGCAGGACCGCACTCAGATTGAAAGAATGGGCAGGCTGGGTCCCATCTGGCATGTGTCCTGGGCCCACAGTCCTGCCTCGTTTCTCATCTTGACTGGGCCAGGGCCTCTTTCCCCATTTCCCTGAGGCCTTGCTTCTTCTTCAAGACTTTAGGGTTACTTAGATCCTGTTGAAGAAGTCAGGAATCCACTGCTTGATGTACCTGTATGGGGCTTCCCTGGACTCAGAGCAAGGGCAAACTTCTGTGGGTTCCTCTCTTTCTGGAGGGCAAGGAAACCTCTGTGCTTAAGATTGTTGCCACTCTCAGGGTCTGATCTGTGGAAATGCGGGAGCCACGTACCCAGGCACCATACCCAGAGGTTGCCAGGCCTGATGACAGGAGCAGAGAGGTCACCTGTGGGGCTCCCCTACTCGGGTAGGCAGGGGTCCAACTTTTTGTTTGTTTGTTTTTCTTCCGGTACCAGGAATTGAACTCACAACCTTGCGCTTGCCAGACAGGCACTGTGCCACTGAGCTAAATCCCCAGCCCCCAAGAGGTCCAACATTCTTTCCTACGGGTCTGGCACTAAATTGCCAGCAGAGCCTGAATCCCCATCTCTGTGTACCTGAGTGTACCCCACACACCGGGGCTCTGAATTCCAGGTCCCCTGAGGCCAAAGTACGGAGGGAGCTCCCATGTGGTCCAGGTTTGACACTAGAGGAGTCTGGGTTTTTCAGAGACCCTCTCTCTGGGGTGGGGCTTCCTCAGGTCCCTTGGTCTCTCGTCTGGACAGGGAAAAGGTTTGCTCTGCTCCCCTCACTTAAAGGGTAGATCTCAGAACAAGCCTGGCATCTCTCTCTGACCCACAGGCTGAAATCACTGGATGGCATACACAATACACTGCAGGGGACTTCAGGGGACTGAGAGGAGGTGCAGAAAGAGATTGTCCTGGGCCCCTCTCTAGTCTCTCAGGCCCTACCTCAGTCTCTACCATAGGCAGGACACACTTCCTGGACCACCTGCAGGGTGTTCCCCTTTGGATTAAATGTCTGACACAGGGATGGCTAAGCCAGAAAGTCAACATGGACGGAGGGAGTTGAAATGGAGTGCTGAGGCTGGGTACTTAAAAAAAATAAAGCACCTAAAACTTAAAACCGACTCAAGAAATGAGCAAGAAGGATGAACAGACCATTCACAGAGGAGGAAATACAAATATATGAAAGAACGTTTAACATCACTGGTCATTAGAGGGGTACGAGTAAAAACAGTGCTGATATTTCCTATGACTTCAGATGTGATGGCGATCACTAAGAAATTAAATCTCAGCACATGCCTGCATGGCTCGGGAAAAAGGAACCACGCTTCACTGCTGGTGGTAATGCACACTAGTGCAAGCATTGTGGAAACCATTATGGAGATTTCTCAAAGAAATGAAATTAGAAATTCCACATAACCCAACTAACATCACTAGTAGTTATTTTCCCCAAAGAGCTTAAGACATGAAACTACAGTGATACTTGCACACCAGTGCTTACAGCAGCACAATTTGTAATAGCTAAGTACTCGAAGCAGTCTGCATGCCATAACCATCAACAGATGAGTGGATAAAGAAAATGTGCCATCTTTGTATAATGGAATACCTATTAGCTATGAAGGATGAAAAATCTGAGACTTTTTAGGAAAATAAATGTACCTGAAAATATAATGTGGAGTGAAATAGAGCAGACACACAAGTCTAAATACCATGTGGTGTCACTCATTTGAGGGCGGTAAAGTAAAAACGAAAAGAAGAATGAAGGATGGATAAAAGGGGAAAAGGAGATGGATCTCTTACAATAGAGAATTGGACCAAGAGAACAAAAGTGAAGGGTAAGGGGGGCAGGGAGGGGAAGTAAGTAGAATAAAGTTATGCCACAGCTGGGGATTTAGCTCAGCAGCACAGCGCCTGCCTGGCAAGTGCAAGGTCGTGAGTTCGATTCCTGGTACAGGAAAAAAAAAAAGATATGCCATGTACAGGAACCTAAAACAGCAATGAAAATAAACACTATATGCCATAATATGAGCTAAGAGAAACTAGCTGTAGTATGTCTATTAATGACCCCCAAGATGGGGGTCATTATTTACTGCAAATATGTACTATTTTTTTAAATATTTATAAGGACTTAAATTGAAGAATGCAGAAGAAATACAGAAATTCCTAGATATATATAAACTCTCAAGCTGAAACAAGAAGATATAAAATTCCAAATAAATCAAACTTAGTCAATGAAATTAAAGAATTTACATGAAAAACTGCCAATTAAGAAAGGTCCATGGCCCATGGGATTCACTGCCCAATTCCACAAGAAATTCAAAGAAGATCTAATGCCAAATACTCCTCAAACTCCCTAATGAAACTGAGTGGGAATCAGGATTCCTATAGTCATTCCTAAAGCAATCATTACCCTGATCCCCAAACCAGAAAAGAATCCAGTCAAAGAAGAGAACTGCAGTACAGAACTGCAATAACTTTAATGAACATGGGCACACAGTCATTAGGAAGATCCTGGCAAACATGATGCACCAAATCATCAAAAAGTTCACAGAACATGATGAAGTGAGATTCATTCCAGGGATGCAAGGACACTACAACATGCACAAAACAAAACTTACAAACATCCCATAAAGAAAAGAAGGGACAAAAATACATGATCATATAAATAGACACAGGAAAGCATTTGAAAAAATCTAACACCTACTCCTGATTAAATCCCTCAAGAAAAGGTGTTGTAGAAAAAGCTAACCTCAGTCTGATAAACACCATCGACAACCTCATGGCGAAGTTCATAATAAATGCAGAGAAACTTAAAACAACAAGAGCAAAGAGGAAGAAGCAGAAAAGAGCAAGCCTCCTTCCCTCCCTTATATTGTAAGCAAGCCATCTTCCCACATAATCCCAGCGCTGGATGATGACTCACTCACAGACTCTGGAAGCCTGCCACATGACTGTGTGAGGGTTTTCGAGACTCAAACCATAACATGTACTCACATCTCCACCACACAAGGCCTTCCAAAGTGCGCGAGTGCAATGAAGGTTTGAGGATCAGTGTGCTCATAAGGAGCTAGGGTTTTTTACTGACAGTAAATTTCCCTTGTACAACTGAAGAAACCAAGAATATTCAAGTATACATCTATATTTTAATGCTCTAGGTCAACACAGGAAAAGACATAAAAAAGCCAAGAACTGACTTTTATCCACACGTCTATTTCTGGACTCCATCTAACATGAGGTAAACTTCTTACATATTTCTAAAGAAAGCTCTATTCCACATCTATTTTACAAGTGAAGTTAAAGCTTTCAAACCTGTTTTGGTAACAAAAGTCTTTTACATTTAGAATGGAAGAGAATATTCATGCATGATTAATATCAAGTTCACATCAGAAATCACAATAAGCTGTGAATTTCACAGACCTGAACTTACATATGAGATCAATATCATTCATCAAACGAGATGGGCAATCTACTTCGATCCTCCAAAAATAGAACAAGATTTCCACGTTGTAATGAAAACACTTGTCCATTTCAAAGTTAACCCAGATAGAACAGCCATCCAGATGTTGCGCACTGCATTTCCTTTCCTATGCTGCCTCTTCACTAAGTAGAAAACAGCCTGCTCTCCATAAGTACACACTGGAGGATGGGCTCCATTTCACATCAGGCAAAACTCAGCTAGTGATAAGGCTGTAAACAATCCCTGTCCTGGCATGCACTTCGCCCCGTCAGTGCCTCACACCTCATGCATGGGCAGCCTCTCGTTGCTCACTCAAAGCCTCTTCTCGTGAACTTGGGGTTGGCCTGGGACCTCTCCTATAAACCTTGGCCAAATGTTCTAGGACTTTCGTCTTGCTGGTTTCAGCATGGGTCCCTGTACCTCACAGGACTTCACTGAGCAGGATCAGTGTTGGTCACTTTCTGATACTCTATGCACCCTCCCTGTACCAAATCCTTTACGATGAATTTCCAGTGCTGTCCAGGAACAAAGCGCTCCCACTGAGGTAACACTTCCCTCATTCTCAGTCCTTCCCTTATGTCCTCCTCACCGGCACCTTTGTCCTTCAAGAAGATGATAGGATGAGTATCAGTAGTTTGATTTTGGAATGATCTGGTTGTCATCCCTCAGCATGGCATTACAAGTGAGGCCCAAGACAGTGACAAGGACATATATTTGCCCAGCGAGATCCACTTCCCACACATCAATGCTAAAGCACCCACAGATGGACTCATGGACTTCCCTGAAGATATGAGGGAATTCCTTGTTGAAATGGTGTTTAACACTGCGTAGCAATTCTAGCCTCACGATTAGCTGTTTCTTTTGGTAGTTAGAGAGCCAGATTTGCAACACTTCAGTGATCAGGTCACCTAGGGACACATGTTGCAGCATAAGATGGACTAGCAAATCCTGTGAGCTAAATAGACCCTGCTGCTCTTGCCTGCTGGGACCTTCACTGGATTGCTTCCTCTGAGTGGAGGTCATAGTAGTGGGACAGAGAAGACACCCTGAGAATTCTGGGGACAACTTTGAGTTACATCCTGAGGACTTTCTTTGGAGTAGCCTGGATGTCAGAGTAGGAGGAAGAGAAAGCCTCGGAAGTGGTGGGTGATATTTCCATACCGAGGTTTGAGTACTGGCATGTGCTTCTAGCATCAGTGAATGAAGTTGAAATGTATATTTCTTATCTCCAAACAAGAAAAGCCGACGTCCCAATGGATGCATTGCACCCAAATTCTTGAAACTTTAGAAAAGATCTAGAGATAATGCTCCTCAAACTTTTTAATAAAATTGAAATGGAAACAATTTATAATTTAATAATTTACTTTCAATTTAAAGAATTGAAAGTAAAAGGCTCTGACTCTGGGTTCCTACGGAGGAGAAAGGGGATGCTCTCCTGCGAATTCTGCACTTGGAAGTGCAGGTCCAGCAAGACAGGCTTTTTAGAACATTCTGAGAACATCCCAATGCAGTGGGGATTCCTGAGTATCACAGCAGCCCCTCACCCGGACCTAACTGACCCCAGGCTCTCTCGGCTCCCTCACCTGGAGCTTGGTCCTCAGAACAAGGCTCTGATATCCTCTCAGGCGACACAGGAAAAAGGCAGCGGGCTCCTGAGAATTCTGTACCTCCTGTCGAAGGGAAGGCAACAGAGGCTGTTCTTTTTGATTTTAAAGAAAGAAAGATAAAGAAGAAATAAAAACAGTGATACAGAGTTTCAAAACATGATAATACGATATAACAAAGGTTAATATAGTGTGTGTTCTCTTCATAGTTGCTCAGATTACAAGACATAGGCATGCAAAATTCATCAACCAATGTAAGCACAAACTGATCTTTTCAATGAACTAAGAAATCAGTTGCATAATTATATTACCTATCTTGTATGTACATACATAATATGT
>NW_004955498.1:2223182-2234286 GCF_000276665.1 Chinchilla lanigera | reverse complement strand
CCCCCTTCAGCGTTTACCTCGAACCCAAACTGAGCTGGGGCCTCTGCACTCCTGACACATGACGTGTCCACCTCAGAACAAGTCCATTTCTTTGAACCAAAGAGGTGACAGTCAGTAGACAGCACATTCACCGCTGTGACTGCAGTGTGAAAGGCGGGTAATAGCTGTGTTCTGCAGGTCACTTTTATCCCCCCTAGTGGTCTTCACTTTGCTTCTTGGCACAGCCTAGACCCTCATCCTCCACGGACCTGAGAATGTTCAGCTCACAGGAAGAATCTGCCTCCTAGTGCTCCCTGGGGCAGAAGGGAGGAGACTCTTATATGATCATCGAGTAACTATGGTTAGTACGCATGATTTATGACTGTACTTTCTTTTGCTTTTCTCTTTCATTCATTATGTTCCTTAAATAGCAGTTGTTCTGAAAGCCAGTCCTCACCCCACCTAGGCTGGGTACAGGTGTTTATTAGCACAATCTCTGAAGGCACACTCTCCCCAATTTCCTGCTGTCATCACCTTTCCCTGGGCTATTGATATCTCTATAATGAGGTGTTGCCTCAGACTGTGCAGTGCTGTAGAGGCAGGGGCATAAAAGCTTCTGCCCACCCATGCTGTCATGAGCCACCTATGCAGGCCTCAGCACAGACCCCCATCTGCTCTGCCCCATCCAGACACAAGGCCCAGGGCAACACTCTTCAGTCTCCTCCAGGGATTCCTCAGGTTCTAATGTTACCATTTAGCTGCTCATGTGTGTTTTCCAGACTTTATTTCCTCTCTCTTCGATTGTTTCCAAGGTTAGTTCAGGAAACACAAGGCAGTAGCCTAACTTGTTTGTCATTATGGTCTCTAAAGGTGAGGTGTTTTCTCCTAGGCATGATAAATCTAATAAAAATATATGTTACAGTAAATATCATTAGATGTAGATAAAGATACACACAGTGTGGATTAAAGTATACTGTTTACACAGGGATACACAATGTTCTCAGGTGTAGTTGTTGTACTGACCCTCCTTTGTCTCTTGTAATTTTCATTGACATCTTTACCACAACAAGTTGTGCGTATATGCAGATATTTGTGATTTTTTTCTGGTACTTCCTTCTGTTACACAGATGCATTAATAGAGCTTTTCACTGCATTCTTGTTGGTTTATAATTTTTCAAATGGAGTAAGGTAACTCCTTCAAATTTGTTCTACATTAATGGATTTCTTAGGCAGCTCACAGTCTTTGAAGTTTTATGAATTTTCAACTTTGTGGGGTTGTTGGAGCTGATCTAATTTATTATGGTATTTTGGATGAATTATTTACTGTAGCAATATTAAATCATGTGGGTATTGATCAAAATTGCATCTTTATGTATTTACATCTTATCTTTTTTTCCAAAGGTTTTTCTCAATTTACAGATCTTTAACTTTTGCGAGATATTCCTTTCACTTTATACTTTCTAATATTATTTTAAATCATAGAGTTTGACATCAATTTACAATTTTAACTATTCAGTATGAAATGCAAGTATAATAATCTTGTATCCAAGATTGATCTCTCTCTATACTCAATCATCATCTCTAGAGCATGTTCTTGAGACAGGGGTTCCCTGTGTATTTCAGGGTGGTCTTGAACTCACTGTGCAACACAGGCTGGCCTCGAACTTGTGGTGATCCTCCTTCCTCAGCCTCCTGAATATTGGGATTACTGGTGTGTGCCACCACACCTGCAATTAGATCATATTTTAGTGAGAGAAATTTATTCTTACACTTTGTTATTTTCTTTAAATAGTTTTACTTCTCCCTTTTCTATGTGGAGGCCTTTGTATAAATCTTGTCCCATTGAACAGGTGTTGAGCAATCTCACCAAAACACAACGCACTCTGTGAATTCATCGTTCTTCATTTCTTGTTACTACAGACAATGTGGAAAGCAGTGTGGCAGTCCATAGAAAGGTTTCCCTATATGCAAGCATCCCACATACTTCTGGCACATGACTGCTTATTTCAGCTCTCCTACATTATTAAAACTGAAGCCTTCGTACTGCACCTGCTGAGAGGAGCAAGCCCACAGACTGTAAACATGCTAGGATACTCACTAGAATATGTTTATTCACATAAATCAAAAGAAGGTGAAGCCAGTGATTTCAAACATCAGCTTACCATGCTATTGGATGCTAAGGAAGCACTGGGAAGGGGCGGTGAGTGAAAAGTATTCCTTAGCAGTAGCCAAAAAGTGAATGGATTTGAATGTGCACAGATGAATGTGTAGGAGAGGGCTGATCCCCATCACCCCATTTATTTATTTATTTATTTACTTATTGAACAGGGTCTCGCTATGCAGTTCAGGCTGGCCTTGAGCTCACTTTGTAGCCCAGGCTGGTCTCGAACTCATAAGGATCCTCCTGCCTCAGCGTCCCGAGTTCTGGGATTACAGGCATGTGCCACCACGCTTGGCATATTCACATACGTTTAGTTGATGCCAGGTTAACCTGGATGGTTTTCAAGCACCAATACAAACTAGGTGATGGGTGGAGGGCACACTTTTCCCATTGCTAAGACAAAAAACCGGACACACAAATTTAAAGGACTAAAGGATTACTTAGCTCACAATTCCTTGACGTTTCAATCCATATGCGGCTGGTTCTGAGGCAGAGTGACACGGCAGGCACCACACAAGAGAAGGTCATCGTGCGCAGAAGGTAGCATAGCAAAAGCAAGCAAGAGATAAGATAAGCCTCTTTCCGTTCCTGATGCTGCATCCAGGCTACCAGGATCAGGGCAGTGCCAAATCAGTCAGTGGACTGATAGAATAATCACTCACCCTTAATCCTAGCACCCTTAAACCTAAATTTTCACCATGAATTAGCAACACGTTCTAGGTTCAGATAACTCTGAAAAAGTCCCACCTATGACCGCATGAGGCTTACCGAGACATCTAGATACAAACTATAACAGAGTATTCTCTCGCTGTGTGCGAGGATCGCTACCGACGCGGGTCACCGCGATGTGGCGGTGGGGGACCGTGTCTCACAGGTGAGCTTCCTCATTCTCCCAATTTCCTGTCACATTGTGTCGTAACTAAGGCCATCCACACAATTCCTCTCACCTGAAGCTGGTGTCTCAGAGCAGGACCTCAGTGGCTCTGACCCAAAGCCGCGTCCATGGCCGTTAGTGGACGTCACTTCCGGAAATGTGCCCAGGGTCTCCCAGGGCTCACAGCAGGAGCGGAACGGAATTTTCAAGGCGCTTCTATGCTAGTTGGATATTCAGTCTCTTGGTTCCTTGGCAGAGCCAGAAATACTTTCCTATATGGGCTTGATCTGATTCCCTTGAGACTATGTATCGATTTTCCAGGGTAACGAGACTCTGAGACTCATTGTATCAATTCAAGCCGTTTGTGGTCCCGGGCTCACAACAGCTGTAGATCTGGGTAGCTTGCTGATCCTCCCTCTGGGGTAGGGCTTCCTCGGTCCCTTGTCTCTGCTCCTTGAACCCCAAGTATACCCCAATCCTCTCTGCTCCTCTCCCTTGAACCGAGGAACTCAGATAAAGTTCCTCACTTGGTTCTGACAGGACTACTCTGCAGTCAGTAGAAGTTACATCGGGGAACATGTCACCAGGTGCAGAAAATAATCCTCTAGGTCCCTTCTATCCTCCTGGGGATCATAACTTTGGTTCTTGGATTCCCCTTGGATATGCACCTCAATTTGTTCACCCCAGACCACAGACCTGATGCCCAGAGTCCCATGAGGCTGAAGAGGTGAAGGAGTCTCTCCTTTCATTGTTGAGTAACTAATGTTCCTGCACGTGGATTGCTCTTTTTTGTTATTTGTCTTTTTTAGACAGGATCTTGCTATGCAGTTCAGGCTGGCCTTGAGCTCACATTGTAGCCCAGGCTGGCCTGGAACTCGCACTGATCCTCCTGTCTCAGCCTCCTGAGTGCTGGGATTACAGGTGTGTGCCACCACACCCTGCTATAGTCTTATACTCACTTTATGGTCTCTAGTGCATTCTTTATATTTTGTCAAAATAGTGCTTTTCTGAAAAGCCAGGCCTCACCGACCAGGGTGGTTTCAAGAGCTTATTACCACAGTCTACAAATCTATAAGGTCTCCCTTTCCCTGCTCTTCCAATGTTGCCCTGGGCTGCTAAGGTCTGTGGTGTGAAGTGCAGCCTCAAACTGCAGTGTCATAGATGCAGGTGTTTTGAAATTTTCCTCTAACTCATGCTATCATGGGTCATTTATTCAGGACTCAGTTTCCACCCACTGCCCTGACCCTACTCAAACACAAGCACCAAGTCAACAGTCTCCAGTCTCCCCCAGGATTAATCCTTGATGCTTAAATTTGCTTACTTAGGTGTGATTCTTAAGATTTTCTTTCTGTTTTGGTCTTTCTCTGTCTCTCTATCCACCTGTCCTTGTCACTTTTTCTCTCTCTGCCTTTCTCTGCCTCTCTGTCTCTGACTCTGTCTGTCTCTCTGTCTCTGTCTTGATCTCTCCCTCTGATCTCCGTTTTTCTTCCAATGTTTTTCTGTGTAAACTTGGGATCCAGAAGATACTGGCCCACATTTGTTTGTCTTTTTTTTCTGCTATAAGTCATTGAATGAAATCGAAAGTTTTAATTTATTCTGTTCTTGGAGCTGGGGATTTAGCTCAGTGGCACAGTGCCTGCCTGGCAAGTGCAAGGTCATGAGTTCGATTCCTCGTATCAGAAAAAAAAGCCAAAAAAAATTAATTTATTTATTCTGTTCCTCATCATTGTGTGATACAATGCTGTATTTATATCAAAGTCTTTTATATTAAAATGTTGATAAAATTTTATAGTTATCTCTGTGAAGTATTTCAACATTTTGGTAGCCTGCTTAAACAATTTCTAGGACTTCTCTGTATGAATCTTACATTTTAAACCTAAAAAAAATTGGAAACATTATTTGGGTGTAATAGAGGCAACTATGTTAAGTGGAAAAAGCCAGGCACATACCAGGAAGTACCACAGGTGCTGTCTCCTATGGGGAACCTTAAGAAACTGTCTACCTGAACAGACAACAATGTTTACCAGAAGTGGGGAAGGGAGTGCAGGGAGACTGGACAAAGCGGGACTGGAGTGATTAGTGTGCACCCTCTCTGTGCTGTGATGTATCACACCAAACTCAATTACTGCATATAATTTCTACATATTGAGTGCAACTAAAAGGAAAATAGTTAGGAGTAACAAATGCTGTGTGAGTTTCCAACCTGCTAGCCTGCTCTACAGACTTCAAATGAGTCAGACGTGGAAATTACATGATCTAAGTCTATAAAATATTTCTCTTACAAATTTAGTTTCATTCTAGAGAGAGGTATTCTTTTGGTTTAGATCTAAGAGGACACATAAATGTCCCCCAATTGGGGTGGGGATGTTTAGAAGAGGTAGATCACTGAGATACATATGGAGGGTGAATTCTCACCCCAGCTCTTTTGAAGGTGTAGCCACTGAGGTCTTCCTGCACTCCATTGTCTCCTTGCTTTTTAGCTCCGGTAACATGACCAGCTTTCATCTGCCATACCATCATGCCAGGCCTTTTCTCTCTCAGAGTAAGCACCCACTAAATTTGCTAGTCAAAGTAAAAGGATCCTTCATTAAGCAGCACATGCTTAGTTTCATGTACCCCTGAGAGGAAAGTGACCAATACAGACAATTGGTATGAGAAATAGGGCCATTGCTGTGACAGAACTTGACTATGTGGTTCAAAAGTTTTGAAAGTGGTTTGCAGGAAGAATTGGCAAGTGTGGAGATCCAGGCTGGAGAAACCTGAGAATGTTGTGAGCAGTGCTTGATGTGCCAACCTGGTCAAAGCTCAGAAGAACAGAATGTTGATAAGAATGGGTGCAGATAGGGTCAGGGTCAGGAGTTTTCTCTGTGCAATAAGTATGTCTGAGGTATTTTTTGTTCTATAACAAACTACCCAACACACACATGTTAAAGGAGGACAAGTTTACTTTGGCCCACAGTTTATAAGTGTTTCAGTCTATAGTCTGTGGATTCCATGGAAGAGTGGCATGGCAGAGAGTATGACAGAAGAGATACAATTTGATGGCATTTTGACCAAGGAGCAGACAGAGTTTAAGTGAGAAGGAGGGAGATAAACCCCTTCTGGCTACACCCCAAGTGATCCACCTCCTCCCATCAGGTTGCATGTGCAAACATCACCCTTAGCTCTAAACTCATCAGTGGGCTAATCCATTAATGAGTTTCACACCCCATGATTCAGTCAACTGTGAAAAGCCCCACCTATGATTGCATAAGTCCTTGGGGGGACATCTAGATGTTCTAGGGCTACATTCACTAGATGACTAGGTGCCATATGTGTTATGCTCTGGCAGAAAAGTTTTTGCTCATGTCCTGAAATGTTGTAGGAAACTGAACCTAGTGGTGGTAGACTCATTAATTTTGCAGTAGGCTTTGCAAGAACAGCTGTTGTGTATGTTTGTTCACATAGAGAGCTGAATGCCAGTAGGAAATCTACAGCGCACATCATGAGGAGATGCCAGAGTTGATTGCTTTGGAAACTCTATTGTTTCACCAGAAGAAGCACCCACAAAGTTGGGAAATAAGGAGACAATGATTCCTAAGTGATTAGCATTATGAAGAACCAAAGTACTTTGCATAGTGCGAAGAAGAAACATGCCTTTGGGGCATATCAGAAATCAGCAACATTACAATCATTAGAGGATCAAGGGTCCAAAATGTAAAACTTTCTTTGAGGAAAGGAGAACTGGGGCATAACACATATGGCACCCAGTCATCTAGCGAATGTAGCCCTAGAACATCCAGATGTCCCTCCAAAGACTTAGGCAATCACAGGTGGGGCTTTTGAGAGTTGACTGAATCCTGCTCATTTAGGGGCACCTAGTGTAGTGTATCCCTAATTTCATCCCCAGTGGCCTCTACAACTATATGTCAAGGGTCCTGGCTTCTGCTTTTTGAGGACAAACACTTTTTCATTCCCATGGTACTGGTATTTCAAGAGTGCAGAAAATGAGAGACCAGAAGTGTCAGGAGCTGCCACCCAACCTTCAGGAAATGGTATGTGTGGATAATGGCGCATGGAAAGAGCTCATAAGAGAGGGCTACAAGAATGTGTGAGAGTGGAGCAAAATTTGCTACGGAGATCCCATGAAACTGGGACTCCCAAGCACATGGATTTTCATTGGAAGGAAACCACAAATACTGACTGAAGTTAGCCCAAGAGAAAAGCCATGTGGACCACAACTGGAATGACCATAGGGCCAGAGCCCTCCAAGCACTATGCAGCTCACTTCTCAGCACCCCACTACAGATTCTAGACACTGACATAAGGGAAGGAATGTTTATCCTGCTGAGATTCAGCCTTGCTTTAGTCCAAATCTATTCTACCCACCTATTTTTCCCTTTCAGTATCAGAATGTTAACCTCTGCTCTTGGGTAATGGAAGCATTCTACTTTGTTCTTTTTACAAGATATCACAGCTAAGAGTTTGCCTGGAGACTCAGGGAGAGATTTGCGACTTGGAATTTTCTACAGTCACAGAATTCTTAAGAAATTGGCCACTTTGGGGCTGGGGATTTAGCTCAGCGGCAAAAGCGCCTGCCTGGCAAGTGCAAGGTCATGAGTCCAGTTCCCTGTACAGGAGAAAAACCAAAAAAAAAAAAAAAAAAAAAACGAAACAAAACAAAAAAAAGAAATTGGCCACTCTTAGAGATGAATTAACTGCATTTTGAATAAAGAGATGCACATGAACCTTTTAGCAGTCAGGGGAGAAATGTTATGGTTTAAATCTAGAATTTCCTCCAAAATCCTGATGCTTGCTGATGCAGCTTTGTAGGAAGGACAAAGCTACTTGTGGAGCAACTTCAAAGTGTGTTCTCTCTCTCTCTCCCTCTCTCTCTCTCTCTCTCTCTCTCTCTCTCTGTCTCTGTCTCTGTCTCTCTCTGTCTCTCTCTCTGTCTCTGTCTCTCTCTCTCTCTCTCTCTCTCTCTCTCTCACTCTCTCTCTCTCTTTGCCACCATAGCATGCTGAGCATTTCTCCTCCATGGCCTTCTTCCACGTTATTCTGCTTTCCTGCTAACAAAACATACAGAGTCCTCTGAAAATCCTCTGTGAGTCAACATAAGTCTCTCCTCCTTTCACTTATGGCTGATTCTTATTTTCTCCCAGCCACAGAAAGGAAAATAATAGAAATATCTTTATTGTTGGATATAGATATTGATAATTTGGTATAGATAGGGATTTTTCATTTTGCGTGTGGATTTCCAATTGTTTCAGAACAAGTCCTTTTGAGACTCTCCCTTTTCTATTATAGGTTTCACTGTCCATGTGTGGTCACTCATTCTCCTGAGAAATGTATATGAAGGACTCACAAAAGGCCTTTGTCAGACACTCAATATGAAATGGGCAGTGGGATATAGCTCAGTGGCACAACCACTACCTCTCAAGCACAAGGCCCTGGTTTTAATTCCCAGTACCAAAAAAGAAAAAATAAAGCAGGAATTGAAATAAGCCCTTTTCTCAAACACAGCTCAGTAGACCCACACAAATACCTTGTTTTCTTCACCTGGAATCTTCCCTCTAATACTCCTCCCCCAGTCTTAGACCCACCTTCCACAGAAAGCCATGTTTCCATCCCTCCTCCACCTTCCAACCTCAATCCAGTGTCTTTCTGTGATCTCTGTGTGTCCTTCCAGGTGTAAAACAGATTAAGCACATCCAAAGACCTTTAGAAGGTAGTCTTATGAAAAATCATCCCTCAGAGCAGCCACCTCTTTCAGCAAACCTACAAAAGAGAACAGTCAACAGAGCTCTGCCTTTTTCACAAGCTTTAATGAGAAACTCTATCCGCATGACTCAGAACAGGACCAAGTCAGCATGGAGAACACTACTACCTGAAGTGAAGACATGAGTACACTGTGACTTCCGTGAAGCAGGATACATTGTAACTATGCCAGGATTCTCCAGAGGTCAGGCCCCTGGGAAACAGTCCACAGTGTAGACAATGAATTTTATCTCAACTGGTTTGTACACAAGTTGGATGAGAGTGAAACTACATCTTTCTGATGAAATGTGTGTGTGTGTGCGCCTGTGTTTGCACTCTGATGGTGGAAAAGTGAGGGCTAAGGGAAGGGCTGCATGTGAGAAGGGAGGAAGGTAATTCTTGCAGGTGTAAGGTACAGAGTAAGAGGTCTTTGCTCAGGCCAAATGGGCTGATAAAGCAGGGCTCAGACTTGACAATTGAGGATAGATTTCTCCCTTAACATGTCTTATCATAGGCTATGGAAAGGTTTCTACACCTGGGTGTGAACTCAGGGTCTTGTTCCTAGCTGGGCAGAGATGCCATATGAAGGTTCGCAGTGTCCCTCCCAGGAAAAGCACACAATGGACTTCCCTGAACACACAACCGGTGGTGGTATTTTTTGTAGAACTAATACAGTGTAGGCACATTGCGTGGGATATTCACATGAGTAATGAATGACACTGGTTCTAGTGGAAGCTTGGCCCGGAGGCATCCACACTGTCCTCTAGAAACTGTGTGTATGCTTCTGCTTCCCGGGGAAGTTGCAGTTAAATAGCAAAATTTAAAATTTAGGCAAAGTGCTGCTCAGTACCTATCTCGTCCAGTATATTTCATCTACTCCAAAGGATTACTTAATTACACATTAGAGACTCTAACTTAAAGCTCCTACAATTTCCATCAGGAACCTTCACTCTCTCCTTGCCAGCTTTTCTTCCTTTGAAACAAATATTTTCATTGCCATGAGCTGCAATAAGAGGAGATTCTTGGGACTCAGGAGATTTCTGTGACAATGGGCCCCAAAACCTGGACATTCTAGAGACAAGGCAGGAGCAGCACAGATCCAGTTCCAGGAACCTTCAAGAAAAACTTACACACCCTGAAAATACTACCATAAACTTCCTTTGCAAAGTTGAAATCAGGTCCAGACTGAGTCCTGACTGAGAACAGGGGAGGACTCCCCTGACCTCTGAGAAAGTTCTGTGGAGGGAGAAACTCTTGGTCAGGCTACCATCCAACTGCTCCTGTACCTGGCCCCCTCCAGTGGAGTCTTCCTTGCCTTCTGGTGTGAGCAGTGAGACACACTGTACAGAAGGAGTGAAGTTGTACCCAGGGAGGCCAGTCCATGGGGGCAATGCAGGATCCCAGAAAGTGGACACTGTCAGGTGACAGGAGAGCCCTGGGTAGGGTTTTGGAGTTTCACTTCTCCTGAGAGTCACACTTGTCTCTCAGGAAATCCATGAAGGTCATTGGGATGGGTCACATACAGAAGACCTAGAAAAGCTTAAGAAATCCAACACCATAAAAGAAAGTTGAAGGAATTACCTACTCCATTTTGAAAATTGGAAACTAACAACACACAAGGCAGTGCAAAACTCTATGATAAATTATGCAGCTATAAACATGAATGAACTTATATCACTGTGGTATGATGTTTTTAATTGTTCTGGGAAAATACCAAGAAGGTATATGGCTGGGTTAAGTGGGACTTCTAATCCTAGTTTGTGAGGAATTGCCACACTAATTTCCAAAGTGGTTTCACCAGTCTACACTCCCACCAGCAGTGGAGAAGGGATCCTTTTTCCCAAGAGCCTCTCCAGGGTTTGTTATATTTTTTGATGGCAACCATTCTATCTGGGGTAAGAAGTAATCTCAGTGTTGTTTTCTTTTCCATTTCTCGAATGACCAATGAGGTTGAACATTCTTTCATATATTTATTCATCATTAATATTTTTTCATCTGAGAAATGTATATTCACCTCAGATGCCCAATTTTGGTTTGGGTCTTTGAATTTTGGAGGCCTTAATATTTTAAATTCTTTATATGTTCTAGATAGATGCCCTTTTTCTGAGGGGAAGTTGATGAAAAATTTTTCCCAATTCGTGGTTTCTCTTTTTGCTCTGTTGGTAAATGATGTGCAAAACCTTTTCAATAAGATGAGATCCAAGTTGTTGATCCTTGAAGTATTTCCCAAGCAGTTTGGGCTTTGCTAATGAACTCTCTGCCTGCCTGCAAGATATGTCTTCAAGATTTTTACCTACTTTCTCTTCAAGTAGACTTAGTGATCCTGTTTCAATACTTAAAACTTTGAACCA
>NW_004955498.1:2218261-2219135 GCF_000276665.1 Chinchilla lanigera | reverse complement strand
GGTCCGAGGGCCTGCTCGCCCTGCCCGTCCCCTGGGCCTCCCTGCGCCTAGCAACTCAGTCTGCAATGTCCGAGGGGTCTTTGTTCTCGTGTCCTGGTCTCCGGGGTTGGATGGGGCCTACCTGGTTCTGTGCGTGCTTTTCAGCTGGGAATCGTGGTGGTATGCGTCCAGCCCAAACTCAGACCCAGGAGCCCTGTCCTAGTTCTCTTTTTTGGTTAGGTCTTTCTCTGGTTTTAGCCTCAGTGTAATGCTTGCCTGTAGGAATGACTTAAAGAGACTTACTTCCCTTTCAATTTCATTAAACAGTTTGAGAAGAATTGGTATTAAATCTTCACTAAATTTCCTGTAGAATTCAGTTGTGAATCCATCAGGCACTGGGCATTATTTCTTTGATAAGTTTTTTATTACATTTTCAGTATTGCTAGCTAATATTGAGTTATTTGGAATTTTTATATCTTCATTCAGCTTTGCTAATTCATAGGCATCTAAGAATCTTTTCTTTTCCTCTGTGTTTCCATCCTTTGATAGTAAAGATTTTCAAAGTAGGTGTTGGTGATCTTCTGAATTTCTACAGGATTAGTAGTGATTTCATCCCTTTTATTATATATTGCATGAATTTTGGTATTTTTTATAAGGTTGGATAGGGGTTTATCAATTTTATTTATTCTTTCAAAGAACCAATTCATTATATTGTTTTCTTAGTCTCCACTGCATTGTTTTGTGCTCTGATCTGTATTATTTCTTGCCCTCTTTGGGCTTTGGGCTTCACTTGCTCTTCTTTTTCTAGAAACCTGAGGTGCAGCATAAGATTGCTTATTTGTGTTTGTTCCGATTTCCTGATGTGGGAAGTCACCACTATAAATTTCCCTCTGAG
>NW_004955498.1:2195014-2218126 GCF_000276665.1 Chinchilla lanigera | reverse complement strand
TGTGACCAATTGGTTGTTCAGGAGGATGTTATTTAATTTTCATGTATTTATGGAGTTTCTGGGATTTCTTTTGTCATTAATTTCCAATTTCAGTGTACTATGGTCTGATAGTATAAATGGGATAAGTTCAATAACTTTGTGTTTACTTAAGCATGTTCTATGGGCTAGTGTATGGTCTATTTTGGAGAACATCCCATGTACAGAATGCATATTCTTATGTTGCTGTGTGGAACACTCTGTAAATGTCTACTAAGTTCATTTGTTCACAACTTTGGTTTATTTCTGTTATTTCTTTGCTGATATTTTTCTCTAGTTGATCTCTCTCTTTGTGTCAATGGGGTGTTAATGTCGCTGTTTATAATGATCTTACTGCTTGTTTCACTTTACATGTTTGTTAAAATTTGTCTTTTATAATGGGGTGCTCTTGTTTTTGGTGCATGTATATTTATGATTGTGATCTCTTCCCCTTTAAGTTTTCCCTTAACAAATATGTGTGGACCTTCTTTATCATTTTTGATAGTTCTTGGTTTGAAATTCACATTGTCTACAAGTGGAATAACTACACCCACTTTTTTCTGGGTTTTTGTAGCATCGGGTATTATTTCCCATCTTTTGATTTTCAGTCTATGAATTTCCTTTTCAGTTCTATGCGTTTCTCATATACAGGAAATTGCTGGATTTTCTTTCTTGATCCACTCTGCCAGTCTGTTTCTTTTGAATGATAAATTGAGACCATTTGTGTTTATGGTTATAACTAATATATACTGGTTAATCTTTGTCATGTTATTTTCCTGCTGGTGTTCCCTCTTTTTTTCCCTCTATTTAAGTGATTACTCTGCTTGGTGGCTCCTTTATATTGCTGTTCTTGAAATTGTGGTTATATTTATCTTTCTAGAATATCTTTTAGTACTCTTTGTAAGGTTGATTTTTAACTGATGAAATTCTTCAGTTGGTCTTTATCATGAAAATATTTCCTTTCTCCATTATTTTGAAGGATAGTTTTGCAAGGTACATTAATCTAGGTTGGAAGTTGTTTTCTTTCTGGACCTGAAATACTTCACTCCAACCTCTTCTTGACTTTATGGATTGTGTTGAGAAATGTGCCATGATTCTGATGGACTTTCCTTCATAAATGATCTGTTTCTCTTCTCTAACACCTTTTAATATTTGATACTTTTACTGAATTTGTGGGATTTCCATCATTATATGTCTGGGTGCATAATTATTTGGGTCATGACTAATTGGAGCTGTATATGTCTCACTTAACTGTATGTCTCTTTATTTTTCCATGCTCGGGAAATTTTCTGCTGTTACTTCTGTAAGTATCCTTTTCATGTAATTTGTGTTGACTTCTGCTGTTTGTTTGACACTTATTAATCTTAAATTGTTTTCTTTGCTTTGTCTTGCAGTTGTTGATCTGCTGTTTCATGGTTCTTTGTTAGTTTTAAGAGATCCTTTCTTTAACTATCCTTAGCTGCAATGATGTCTTGAAGGTCTGAAAGTCTATCTTCAGCTTCATTCAAGCGGTTTTGACAGCTTTTAATGGAAGTTTCAATTTCCTTTATACCTGTTTGAATCTGTTTCCTGAATTCTAATTCTTTCCTATATTGTTCATTCAAGGTTTCCATCACTTTTATGCGCTCCTGTGTTTTCTTATCTATTTCTTATTTATTTATTTGTTTGGTACGAGGAATTGAACTCAGGACCTTGCACTTGCCAGGCAGGCACTTCTGCCGCTGAGCTATATCCTCATCCCAAATTTGTGGTTTCTTTGGTACAGGGAATTGAACTCATGACCTTGCGCTTGCCAGGCAGGCATTGTGCCACTGAGCTAAGTCCCCAGCCCCTCTAAATCCCCAGCCCGTTATGACTTATTTAGATGTGCTGAAAAATTCTTTCATTATTGTTGTCCTTTCTTTTTTACCTGAGAGATTAATTCTGATCTAGTGTCTTCTATGACCTGATGGAGTTGGTTCTTTACTTCAGTTTCCATCATTTCAGAAATTTCAGGTGTATGACTTCCAAGGTCTTCTGTTTAGATGTCTCCTGCACTTATTCCGGGTGAAGTGGTGGTCTGAGATCGCATTTTGCATTTGGTTCTTTGTTTCACCATTTTCAATTACACAGAGTTTCCCTGGAGTTCACTCTCCCTCCCATAATGATGTGAGAGTGATTCGCTCAGCTTTGCTCCCACGATGGTGTGTGGGGATGTTGTGAGGCTACAAATGCTTCCAAAGCTTTCTGGGGCTCATTTACTTCCCACGTCAGTGGGCGAGGGGTGGGTGCATGGTCACTGAGGCTTCAGAAGCTGTCCAGGGTCCATCTTGGTGATCACAAGGCTGCCCAAAAGCTGTCCTGCATTAAACCCCGCTTCTGCATGGGTGCCTGTGTGGGAGGTTCCTGGTCATTTATGTTCCTGAAGCTGTCTGAGGTTCAGCCTGCCTTCCAGGAGAGTGTGGGGGAGGGCGGGTTATGGTCACTGAGTCCCCTGAAGCTGTCTGGGGCTCCACCTGGCTCCCACACTGGTGAGGGAGTGGCAGTGGCTGCTCACTGAGATTCCTGAAGCCTTTCTGTGTTCAGAATGGGTCCACAAGTGTGTTTGGGTGGGCAGATCATGGTCACCGAGGCTCCAGAACCTACTCAGGTTCCCATCCTACTCAGGTTCCCATCGTACTCCCATATGGGTGACAGAAGGGCGAGGGCAGTGATCAAGGCAGCTGAAGCTGTTTGTGGTTCAGCTTGGCTCCCACGTGACTGCAGGTGTGTGGGGCATGGCCATAGAGGCCACTGAAACAGTTCCGGGCATCGCCTGGCTTGCATGCTGGACGGGGTGGCGGGGGTGTAGCTAACCAAACAACCTGAAGCTGACCAAAATTCACCCAGGCAGGGGTAGGTTGTGGTCCCCAAGGCTCCAGAGGCTGCCCTGGACCCAGCCTGCTTCCCACGCTAGTGGGTGAGGTGAGAGGGTGCAGTCAGTCACCCAGGCTACTGAAGCCGTCCAATGTTCAGCTCAGCTTCTGTAATCTTAATTTAGGTTCAGAAATTTATTTTTCTATTTCTATTTTCAGTTTTTTGGTATGGGAATTGAACCCAGGACCTTGTGCTTGCCAGGCAGGCACTGTGTCTCTGAGATATCTCCCCAGATCTTTCTCTAATCTTATTTTAAATCATATCATATAATTCCAATGCCTAGTTGCACATTGTTATCATAAAAATGCAAGTAAAATGATATTTTATCCAGTGACATAGGTAAACTCAATTATCAGTTCTAGAAGCATTTTTATATTTGTAGAATTTCATAAATATTCTTTCCTGTATTGTATAAATAGTTTTATTTCTCCCTTTACAGTACAAAAACCCATGGATCTGTTGTTGAAAAAAATCACACCAAACCCCATCCTATTCTATGAATTCATCTTTCTACATTTTTTCTTACTACACCCATTATGGAAATCAATGTAGACAGTCATAAAAATGTTTTCCTACATGCAAACATCCCTTTAACCTCAGGCACATGACCACATGTCTCATCTCTCCTGACCTTGCTTGCTGACAGACCCAGACCATCATCCAGCTTATCTGACCGTGACCTGTCATGCTAAGGCATGGAATCTCAGGGATCCTGAGCTCAGGTGGGGATGGTCTCCTTCCTGGACACTCATCCCATGCCATGCACGGTGTGCTCCTCTCAGACCAAGGCACTGACACACAGGAACTCTAATTGAAAGGGAAAATTGTACTAGGAAAAATTGTTCTTCTTAAAACGTTGTTCTCTTTGAAGCTGCCTAGCTCTATAACTGTTTCACGGCTCTTTTATTGTTTTCTTGACTTCTGTAACCACAAAAGCATGACTAAGCATTCAGAATGCTTAATTATACCAAGCTTAGTAGCCATTAACCTAGTCATGTAACTAATGGTAATCAGAACTGCCAGGCTCTCCTGTCTTGCCTTTGTATCACCTGCTTCTGTCTCATTCAAAAATGCTGTCTCAGAAAAACTTGCTGCATGGCTTTTGTTGGAAATTATTCCAGTTAGGATGACTAGTGTAAAATAAGCTGTTCACTGTCTCCTGACTTCTTCAACTGTTCTTCCTTTCTTGGATACTCTTTTGCTGCTATATAATCAGAAAAGATCTGCAAGAGAGGGAGAAGTAACCTTTCAACCCACCAGTTCTGAGATGTAGAGCTGAGAACAGCAGAAAAGTGGCATTAGACTAGGACCCTCAACACGGGGAAAGGCTTCCTAACTCTGCCCTCAGCATCTCCCCTTGACCTAACAGAGCCTGGGCCCTCTCAGTTTCAGGAAGCTGAGGATCAACACTCAGAATAAGTGTCTGATTCCAAAAGCCCCGAGTTGAAAGGAGGTGCTCACCTGGGAATTCTGTGCCAAAATGGATAAGGACACCACAGAGGCATTTCTCAGATATTGCGGAACCTTCCCTCTGGTGAAAAACTTCTTCATTCCCCCATAGCGTCTCCCCAACCCCTGGAAGAGCTAAATGCTCTCTGCTCCCCATAGCTACTGGGTGGACCTCACAACCAGACTAACACTCAGCATCCCCTGGGTGCACCTGTTGGAGGTGATTCCTCTGCCTTGTGTAGTGCAGGGCTGTGTAAAGAGGCAAAGCTGCATGATTATTTAGGGACCTCTACCTGCTGTAGGGCTTTTTTCTCCCTCAAAGACTGAGGTTGACAACTGAGCCCAGGTTGTCTTTTCTGCCACGTGAAGCAGTTCCTCAGAACAAGGCTCTAACTCTCCGGATTGGTCCCCTGGGGCAGAAGGAGCACTCACCTGAGAGTCATGCCCCAGGGAACAAAGGACAGCAGAAGCAGATCTGGATTATTCTTGGATCTCATCAGGGTGGGCTTCCTCAGTTCCCCCAGGGCAACCCCTCACCATGAGCGCCCTAAGGCCATTTCCTGCCTCTTCTCCTCACAGAAACACACACCTCAGGACAAGGCTGTGACTCCCAGGATTCCTGTGCTGATGAGGGGAAGGGGCTCATCCACCTGAATCTCCCTCAGTGTGGTTCAGCTCAGATAACAGGCATATCTGAAACAAGTGTGGCTTCTCTACCTGAGGAGGGCTTTCCTTGTTCCCACAGCCTCTCACCTTTACCGCACTGAGCCTGGTCCTACATGGAACTTCCATGTGAAGCAGGGACCTCAGAATAGTGATCTGACTCTCCTGGTCACCTGAGAAAAGGGAGTTTGTCACTGTAGCATTCCTCAGGGCTCAAGGTTGACAACTGGCATTTCCAGATTGCGCTGGTCCTGTCTGTCTGTTTCTGCGTGTGTGTGTGTGTGTGTCTGTCTATCTCTCTCTCTCTCTCTGTCTGTCTTTGTCTCTTTTTCTTAAGTGAAGCCTGCCCAGCCCTTCCCCCAGCCTCTCAACTGGAACAGCCTTATCCCAGGCCCTTTCTGCTCTTCTCATCTGAAAGTCCATCATCAGAGCAAGACTCTGTCTCTCCTTTCAGATCCTGAAAGGTGACAGTGGGTGCTGACTTTAGAATTCTGCAAAGTGAGGCGCAGGCAAGGTTGCAGAGTCTTTTCTAGATTGTTCTGTGCCCTTCACTCTGGATAGGCATTTTTGAGTCTTCCCTCAGCTCTCACCTTGATCTCACTTATGCAAGGTCCTATCTACTCTTACCACCTCAAGTCCGGACATCAGAACCAGTCTCAGACTCTGCACTTATGGTCCCCTAAGGGGAAAGAGGTCCCTACATGAGAATTTTTTTCTGTAGTACAGGGCTGACAACATTGATGCACCTGGTTTTTGGAAACCCTATCTCTGGGAAGTACCTTTTCCACTCACTACAGCCCCGCAAAGTGAACCTTCATTGAGCCTAGCCCTCTCTGCTCCCTTCACCTGAAGCAAGGAAGTCAGAAGAGACCTCACCTCTCTCTGACCCCAGAAGGAGAAGTCAGTGGGAGACCCATCCAGCAAAATTGATGGAGTCTCCCAGGGCTGAAGGAAAGAATGTAATGGGATTCTTGGGATCCACTCCTTACTCCCTGATGCCGGTCACTTTGGTTCCTTTCAGGGCCTGGAACCCCATCCTTTATGGACCTGAGTCTGTTCCCCTCAGACCGAGGTTCTGACCCCAAAACTTCCCTATGTTTACCGTGATCTCACCTGAAGATCCCTCCTGAAGGCACAAGGCTGACAATGGAGAGAGAACTGAATTTTTTCAGAAACATTTCTTTGAGTGGAGGCTTCCTTACACCCCACACAGCCTGTCAACTTGATCTCTAACAGAGCCTCAATCGTCCTAGGGAAAGGAACTCAGAACAAGGTCTTTATGTTGATGTGACCCCACAGAACAGAACGTCAGCTATATGCTCAGGGTATTGACAGGAGGAACAGCATAGGATTCTGCAGGTCTCCTGTCCTCCCTGAGGACAATCACTTTGGTTCCATGCAGAACCTGGGCAGATTTTCTGCCCACAACTGTTGGTTTCTTTCCACCTCCAGGGGTCATCTGCAGTGACAGTCATGGGAGGAGAAGGGAATAGTCAGGCTGATATCACTGCACAGTCTGGAGTCTCCAAGGCTGACCTCATGGGATGAGCTGAGGAGCCCAGCGTTGTGGTGACCATGTCAAGGACAGCCATGCCTTCCTATGAGGTCTACTCACCAGCAAGAGGCAGACCTCCCCATCCTTCCCTTCCAGAAGATTGACGTTGAATGGGAAATGGGTGAGCAGCAGCAGGGGATTGGGACACAGCCTGGTTCTGTGACCTGATCCAACTATTCATACTCCAAAGTGTGATTTTCACCTGTCAGTGCTCATTTCGTGTCAGGAAGCTATTTTACATCTCTACCAAATGTATGCATGGACCTTATATCAACAGAAAGAAAATGTGTATATAGTGTTCATGTAGAGTATATTTATATAGAGGGGCCTAATCCTACGTGTATATGTATAAATTTGAGTATTATATATGTTGAATGGCTATTTGTTTAAGTGTATATTTATACAAATATATTCGCACATGTATATAGGTACATTGTATATACTTGTTATAGAAGATGTACTGCACATGATTCATTTTTTCTTTACTATTCTATTTTTAGTATATTCTTTATATTCCATTAATATAGCAATGGTTGTGAAAGCCAGTCCTCATCATTTAGGGTGGTTTGCATGGTTGTTAGCTCACTCCCTGTGGCCACACTGTCTCCTTTCTCTTGCTGTCCTGCTGTTACCCGTATGTCACTGGCATCTCTGGTAGGAGGTGCAACCTCAGCCCATGCAGTGATACAGAAGCAGGAATTTCAATACTTTCCTCTGGCTGATGCTGTCATGTGCTACCTGTGCAGCCCTCAGCTTCCTTGCCCCTACCCACACTCAGGGACAAGCTCCGCTTGTCTCCAGTGTACCTTAGGCCTTCCTATTGTTTTTGTGTTTACATCGAGTTGGTTATATTTCTTTCTAGGTCTCTCTCTCTCTGTCTCTATCTCTCTGTGTCTCTGTCTCTGTCTCTGTCTCTGTCTCTGTCTCTGTCTCTGTCTCTCTCTCTCTCTCTCTCTCTCATTGTTTTCCATAGGTAATTCCTGAAACTCAGACAGAAACCCACACTTGTTCATCATGTTGGTGCTACAACCAGCACAATTGCAAAGACCAAAGAGTTAATTGGTATATGTTTTAGTCTTTGATGGGCTGTCTCCAAGGCAGAAACAGCATGGGGAAGGTCCTGCAGGCAGGAAGCCACAGAGTTCATGGTGGCCAGGAAACAGCACTGAAGAACAGTGCCAGAGTGGAAGGGGGCCGAACTCATATACAGTACTGAAAGTCACGCTTCCATGGCCCTCACACACACTGCCAGCGGCATGCCTTCTTAAGCTGGTAGGTTAACCTGTTTGCTGAAATCTCATGATTGCAGATCAAAATTCATCCCCTGTCAACTTCACACCCAAACACATCTCTTTAACTATATTTCATCTTCAAATAAAAACAGCAGTACCAAAGTCATAATTCAATCCAACATAATAGAACTATTCTCTCATATAGTCAGAAGTAAAATAATCTCTTCCTCCAGGTCTGAATACTTCCAAAATTTCTCAAAAGTCACAGTCCAAGTATCTCCTGAGACTCAACAGAAACTCTTAGCCTTCAACAATTCCCTTGAGTTTGTATCCAATATCACCTACATGCCAAATGCCTACCATAAAGGAACAAAGTATTCAGAAGTAATTTTTACTGTATGTCCGAGGCATACCTGCCCTGCTTGTTTTAGTATTCCTAAATATAAATATGTCTTAAAATAAAAGTGTGTATTCATTGATGTTATTTTACTTTATCCTCTAGAACTCCCTTAATTTGCATGGTTCATATCATATCTTGAGCCCTGCAGATGTGGTATATCTTGTTCCTGCTTTGGGTGGGGAAATGCTCAATTGTTGCCAAATAGGACACAGAACCATAGATTGAGGTCTGGATCTTGGTCATGAGGTTCCCTTTACATCATGCTCCAGGCCCACATCCCTGCATCCAATTTCTCCCGCAAACTCTGTGAGGTGGAGTCCTTCTGTACCAAAATCACCATGGAGGGCTTATTCCCACAGCCAGCAATGTGACACATGGATGAAAACAGACAGAAAGAGATCTGCAGTTGAAGAGGCTCTGCCATGGCAAATTGCTCTCAGTGGAACAAAGAACTAAGAGTCAGAGTGCCCATGTAATTTCTTGGTACTACTCAAGGAGGCACATGGGGGTCAAGGCAGAGTGCATGGGAGAGAAACATCGAAGGCATGGTGAATAAGAAGATAGAGAGCACTCTTGCACCAGACACAGAGGCTCCCCAGCTAGTGATGCAGCAGATAACTTGATGGTTAGAAGGCTGCCACATTTACTGCCAAGAAGGTATAATTCTTTTTGAGTCCTGTGGTCTTTGCTGAGATGTTATCTCATGTCTTAACCTTAGAATCTCAGAGGCTCTTGTTCAAACCCCCATTCCAGCTGTCGTTGGTGGACAATTCTGCAGTGAGACATGCTGGCATCTCAGTCAGACTCAGTCATATTTTTTGACCAATTAAGGGAACATCTCCACATGGTGAGCTCTGCACTTCTCAGCAAATAGGCTTGAGATAAAGGTAAGGTGAAGATGGAGTCAAGGGGTTTCATTTCTTAGGGGAACATGTCTTGGTGGTCTCCTACACTTCTGAAGGATGCACTTAATTTTCAAGAAACATCTTGCAATGTGCCTGACCCCAGTCTCCCAGGTTCATGTTTGGTGGCAGTGCTAGAGCAACTTCCTGATAAGATCAGATACTACACTTCATCTTAGCCAAAAGGCCAAGAAAAAATTGCAACTTCGTTCGTTGTCTATGGTACAACTTAAAATGGCGTGGCATGGGGCCGGGGATGTAGCTCAGAGGCCCAGCTCCTGTTGGCAAGCATGTGATTGTGAGTTCAATTCCTGCTACCAAAAAAAAGAAAAAACTTGCATGGCAGCCATACACACAGTGATTTTAACACCATTGTTGTTGACATATTTATTTTCATGGTTGGAAATACCTACACAAATCTCACTGTCAATTTCAGCAGATTTTGACAAATATGTATTTGTGAAGAAACTACCACTACCGTATTGTTCAGCACAGATTTTGTGCTCAAAATTTCACTGCCTTCACATCATCAACCTGTCTTCCCTTACTCCTCCATGATCACAGTGAGTCAGGGATCTTTTATCATTTATCATTTTTATTTTCTTGATTAGTCTAGCTAACAATATGGTAAGTTCATTAAAATTTTTAAAATTTAAGCTTTCCTTACATCAATTCCTCCACTATTTATTTATTTATTTATTTGTTTTGGCACCAGGAATTCAACTCAGCACCTTGTACTTCCTAGGCAGGCACTGCAACGCTGAGCTGTATCCCCTGCCTCTCCTCTTATTTTATCCTCTCTTTCATTCTGTGTACACTAATCTTCATTCTTTTCTCTATATTTTAGCTTATTTTTGTAGCTTTGTCCTTTTCCTCTTTTTTGTGCTGTAAGGGGGGCTATTGTTTGAGGTCATTTTTCTTTTTAATGTAGTCTGTATAACTCATTTCTGAATCATGTTTTCTCTGCATTCATTTCTCTTGTAATATATTTTTCTCTTTTTTTTTCTATTTATTTTGTTTTCTGCACTGATAGGAATCAAACCCTGTGCCCTATGCTTGCTAGGCAGGAACCCTACCAAGTGAGCTATAGAAAAAGCCCAAGTGGGGCTGGGGATTTAGCTCAGCGGCAAAAGCGCCTGCCTGGCAAGCGCAAGGTCGTGAGTTCGGTTCCCGGTACCGGAGAAAAACCAAAAAAAGAAAAAGCCCAAGTGATGGGCTTCTTTTGTTGCTGTTGTTTATTTGTTTTTGTTTTTTGTTGTTGTTGTTTGTTTTTTGGGGGTTTTTTTTTTGGTTTTTCTCTGATACCGGGAACCGAACTCACGACCTTGCGCTTGCCAGGCAGGCGCTTTGCCGCTGAGCTAAATCCCCAGCCCCTGTTGCTGTTGTTTATTTCAAGGTACCTTCTAGTGCTCACTTCTGCAGCACATATACTAAAATAGAAACCATACAGAGAATACTAGCACAGCCCCTGTACAAGAGTGACACCCATGGTACCTTCTAATTTGTCTTATGATATGTCCTGCACTATGTGGTTTGTTGTTTTGGACTGAGTTCTGTCCCCTGACCACCAAATTCGTATGTTCGTTCATTTGCAGGACCTCAGAATGTGACTGTTCTTGGCTATAGTTTCTTTCAAAAGGTCATGGAGGTAAAATGAAGTCATTAAGCTGAGCTGGAATTCCATCTGCCTGGTGTTCTTCAAAGCAAAGGAAAGTCTAAATAAATCCCCTCTCTTCACTTGTTTTTAGTTACTTCCTTCTTCTTAACTTGAAAGTTCATCAACTTTGGAATTTCTGTAGCCAAGGTATAATTTAAAATTTAATTTAATTTTTTTTTTTATTTTTATTAGCATATATTACCATACATAATGATCACATTCATCATAAGGAATTTGTACCTTACACAATATGCCTTAATCCTTCTTTTTCAAAAATAAGATGTTTTTAATTCTTCTCCCATTTCCCTCCCCTCCCAACCTTCTTCCCCCATTTACAAAACTTTGTTTCCATTTTCTCCTCCAGTCTCTTTTTTCTCTTTTTCCTCCCTTCCTTCTCCTTCTCCCTCCCTTATTTCCCTTCCAATTTGCACATGTTCTTCCCATTTCCCAATATTGATCCTTTGTTTTGCTCCTTATTTACCTGTAGGGCTTCTCTCACAAGAGAAACACTGTGTCTGATTTATTTTGCTTAAAATTATATCCTTGAGGTGCACCCATTTATGTCAAATTCACTCAGGCTTACCCTTTTTAGGGCAGAGTGGTACCTACTGCATATAAATGCTCTGTCTTTTTACCCATTTGTCAGTTCATAGGCGTATGGGCTGTTTCTAAGTTTTAGCCATCATAAATTGTGCCCCTATAAACACAGTATGAATATGTCCCTGCAGTGTGACAGCTTTAACTTGTAACTAGAAGGGGCACAGCCATGTCCAGTGAAGCAACTATGACTCTGGCACTAAACATAATTGTAGACATTGCCCTTTCCAGATTGGTCATGGTGGTAATGTTTGCATAGTTTATTTTTTCTGGGACTGGAAGGCCATTTTGTCCACACCATTCAAGGTTCACTGGAATTTGGGTAGGTATCCAATGCGTGACATTATAATGGCAAAGACCCAAATATGTCTTTTTAAAATTTTTATTTTAAAGAAAAAGAAACAAAAAACATAAACACATAAAATAAAATTCCAAAACAATGTGATAGGAGTGTAACAATGGTCAACACATGGCATATTGCTATCTTCAAATCAGTTCTTTAGAGTACAAGATATCAGTATTTAATTGTCCAAACAATACTAGCATAAAACTATCCCTTCAATGAACTGAAAGAAATCAGCAGCATAAGTAACTTGACTATTATATATATATATATATTTTTTTTTTCCTTTTGCTCTTTAGGTTCCCTTCCTTCTTTTTTTCCCTTCCCCTAAAGCAGTTTCGCTTTCCTTCTGAAGTTTCTTCCCATTTTACAATATCTTGGTACATTTAAGATAACATTTACTGTTTCAGTTTCTCACACTAGGGAGAAAATACGATGATTATACATTTTCATCTGGTTTATTTCACTTAGAGTAGGGTCTCCAGCTGCATCTACTTGCCTATAAAAGTTTTCAGTATATCTTTCTTCATGACTGAGTAATATTCTTATATACAAAAAACACGTAGCTTTTATCCATTCCTTGGTTGATGTGTTTTTGAGTTGTTTCCAAGATAGCTATGACAAATTGTGCTGCTCTAAACATAGGTGCAAATATATCTCTGTGGTACAATGTTTTTAATTCTTCTGGGAAGCTACCTGGGAGGGGAATAGCTGAGTAAGACCCAAATACTTCAGTCACATGACAGTAATGTTTCAGTTTTCA
This sequence comes from Chinchilla lanigera, assembly GCF_000276665.1. Taxonomy (NCBI): domain Eukaryota; kingdom Metazoa; phylum Chordata; class Mammalia; order Rodentia; family Chinchillidae; genus Chinchilla; species Chinchilla lanigera. The sequence continues at coordinate 2,205,655 of NW_004955498.1, read as the reverse complement.
GCACGTATGAACACTGGAGAGCTATGAAGATTGTGTACATGCAGCCACTGATTTGTGGCCTGATACATTTTCCAGACCTTAAATCATCCTCTTTCTCTGACTCATCAGTATCTCTGGGATGGCAAATTGCAAACTGGGTCTCCATTACCATTCTTGACCACATCTCAAAAAAAAAAAAAACCTGTTACCAAATTTGTTACAATCAGCATATTTCACAATGGGCAGGTAGAGCCGGGTTCTAAAACATCTTTTTGAACAGAGGGGACTTGGACACACAGTAGGAGATTTCATAGCTGTGCTTGCATGGAAGATGATTATGTGAAGATACAGTATGCTTGTGGTGCCCTGCAAACGGAAGAGATGAGGTTAGCAGAATGCATCCCTGTGGACAACTCCTTCCCTGTCTTCCAGCCTCCAAGACCATGAGAAAATAAATGTCTGTGGCTTAAGTCACTCAGCCAGTCCGTGTGATCTCATGGAAGGCTGAGAACTCACATAGATGTATAGCAATGCATTACTTCTCTTCACTTTCTTTTGCCAACTTCCCCAACTTACTTGTTAGTGACTTTTAATTTCATGGCCCTTCATTCAGGGGAACAAACCACATGTGAGTTCAAGCCTTCTGAGACCTCTTAGGTTTATTGAGCATGTTTAGTGGTGTGCCACACAAGGTCTGTCCTGCTGAAAGTTCTACATGCACACCATTCATGTATCCATCCTGCTATTCTTGAGTGCTGCTTTCTCAGATGTGTGTTGGAACTCGTTATCTTATACTACTGTTCTAGTCATTGGTTTACATTCTGGTCATCTGTGCAGTTGTCCTGCCTGTTGTTGAAAGTGTTGTGAATTTATCTGATAGTGCTCCCATAACTAATGACTACAGACTGGGTGGCATTTAACAAAAATATATCTATTCACAATTCTGGGTGGGACTACAAACAGATGAAGGTGCCAGGAAGAATTTTGGTTTCTAGGGAGTCCTCCCCAACAGTTTTCCTGTTGACCACCTTCTAAATTTTCCTCAAGCAGTAATGATTATTGACCCCAGGGTTTGCTGCATGCTAATCCAGAACTCTACCATGGAGCTACACATTCAGTGTTTTTTGTTTTAATTTTGAGATAGGGTATCACTAAAATGCCCAGGCTGCCTTGTAATTTGTGAGCCTCCTGCTTAAATACTTGGACACCGCCTCTGGGATTAGTGGTGTAGAATTCTGTGCCTGGCTGGTGACTGAGTCTGCACGTGGCCTCTTCACTGTGTATATGGAGAAAGAGAGAGAGACAGAGACAGAGACAGAGATGGAGAGACAGAGATGGAGAGATAGAGATGGAGAGACAGAGACAGACAGAAGAGAAGAGAAGAGGAAAAGAAGGAGGAATAGAGAAAAGGAAGATTGATACCTCTTGTCTCCACCTATTCCAATAAAAGGACAGCTGGTGTATGGACACAGGGATCCACACTTAACACCCTGTTTAACTTTAAGTATCTTCTCTAGGCATGCAAATCAAAAGTCATATTGGAGGTTGGAAAATTAGTTCATAATTATTGAAATTTTACAGATACGTGCATGTGGAACATAATGAGTACATTCATCATCAGGAGTGCATGTGCATAATAAACCTTAATTTTTACTACCACCTCCCTCCTCCCACCCACCTCCCTCTGCCTCTAGGTATCTTTCCCATTTGGAAAACGTTTATCTCTCTTTTCTGTGTTATTAACACTTTACTTGACTCCATAAAATATCTATTCTTTAGGTTTCTATATGAGACAAAGCATTAAATCTTTACCACAGTTAGGTCTGGTTCATTTCACTTAAGGTCTAAAGGTGTTGTAGTGAGGTTTAACAAAAGAATAGATTTAATACAGGACACAAAATTCATAGGATTATGTTATAATATTCACTCGAAGAGTCATATACAGAAGAGGGTCAGAAATCTGTCCATACACTAGAGACCTGAAGAATCCAGCTGAGGGCCTGTTTCTCCTGGAAGTGTCCTACAAGAGTCCAGCTGAAGACCTAGAGCCCATAGCAATGCCCCCCAGGAGTCCAACTGGAGACCTAGAGCCTATGGCAATGTTTCATGAAAGGCTGTAGCAAGGACCTGCACTGGCAAAACCCAAAAGTCAGTGGTGGAAGCTGGAAAGCCTGTGCCAGTGGGATGAAGGATCTGTGCCAGCAGGCTGAAGAATCTGCACTGGAGCCAGGAAGTGAGGCTCAAGGTAAGGATCAGAACTCCCCCGAAGAGGACCGCAGCCATCCTTAGTGACAAGGACGACCTGAGCTCCTCTGATGGTAAGAACTGAGTTTATAGCAGGAAAATCAGTGTGGCAGGCTTCTCCAGGAGAATCAACAGCACAGCATCTTCCCCTCCAGTTCTTCTTTTACGCCCTTGGCAACAATCCTCAGGTGGAACTTCCACACCCAGCACCACTCTGACTCAGTTCAATTGCGTGTTACAAGTTGACCATTACTTAATCCACCACACAAGATAAACACATTTTCATATAAATGTCTCAAATATATCTTTCTACATCTCAGAATAGTACTCCACTGTGTAGAAATACTATGTTTTCTTTATCCACTCATGTGTTGATAGACACAGAGGCTGCAGTCTGCCTCCACGATTCAGCTGTTATGAGTTCTGATGCTCTAAAAATGGACATGAATGTATCACTGTAATATGATTTGTCTTATACTGAGAAGGGGAAGAGCGAGGTCCAATGGATTTGGAATTTTGATGTCTGTAGCATCTCACCATTTCCATATTGATTGTACTAGTGTATACTCCCAACAACAAGGTAGAAATATTCCTTTTTACCTATATCAACGCCAACAGTTCCTTTTTACCTATACCAACGCCAACATATTGCCGTTCTTTCTGGAATAAGGGGGAATCTCAAAGTTGTTTTAATTTGCACTTATCTTACAGGCTGAGATGATGAAGTTTTTTCATTATATTTGGAAATTATATTTCTTTTTTATATTATGTATTTATCCATTGTATTTCTAAATGATATTTCCATGTAATTTTTATAAACTTTGCAAACCAAATTACTTAAATACCATTTTCAATAATATCAACCAATAAAATATTCATACATAAACAAAGAAAACATCATGCACAGTAAAAGAAAGCAAGGAAGGTTTGTTAGGTTTGCCCCTTTAAGAATTAGTTACCACATATATATTCTTTTTTAAGGGACTAAACTATGCGATTAATGAAATCTTACTTTAAGCATCTACCTATCTCCACCGTACACAACGCTGCTACCACAAAACTAGAGACAGGTGAACAGTCAGCTCAATATGGCCCCAAATCAGAGAGCACATTTGAAGCCTGTACTGGGCTAGAAAAGTTTAACAATAACTGATGAATTCTTGGAGACTCAGTGTGTGAAGCTTGAGAGTTAAAACTATCAGTAGCTGCATTTTCCCATTTTTTTTCTTTTTGCCTTTCTTATCTGTGCTTTGGGGTCTTGTGCAAAAATGCCTTTCCCTAATTCAGTGCCCTGAAGTGCTTCCAATATGTTTTGTATTACTGGGTCTATCACTTCCGTTATGATTTCAGGATTTCATCTATTTGGAGCTAATACAATTTAATCTAGCACATAAGAGTCTAGGTTCATTCACCTGCACAGAGATATCCCATTTCCCCAGCACATACATAACATCCTGTCCTGTTTCCACTGTTTACTGTTATTGTATAAAGCAATCTTATGAAATGATGTACAAATAAGAAAGAAAGGTTAAGTTTGGTTCAGTTTCCAAGGTTTCAATCCAATGTCAGTAGGCAAAGATTAGGTGCCTGTGCAAATGCAGTAAATTACAGAAGAGTACATTCCGCATGAAGCTCTTCATCGCATGGGAGCCTGGAAGCCTGAGAGGGAGGAGACCAGTGTCCCACAACCCCCTTCAAGGGCGCTCCTCCAGTGGCTTAAGACATCCCAGTAGCTCCAGTCTCTGAAGATCCATGCCTGACAATGACCTCACAGCTTGTGCACCAAGACTTTAACCCGTGAACCCTTGGGAGACACTTATGTGCACCATAGCGAATGAGTTGCCTGGAGTAAGGCTGCAAGCTGAAAACATTCTTGTGCGTGACACCACCTCAGTTAACTGAGGATAAGAATGACTTTGATGGGCAGATATTACACAAAACTGGGCTTGAGATCAGGATTCACATGAAATTATGGACAGTGCAAATGCACTGGAAAGTTTTTCAGTGATCCAGAATGAAAAATGTTGGAATATTGACATAAGCAGAATAGGGAGAAGATTCATATTAAGAAACTTATTGGAAAAAAATAAACCACTAAATGTGAAGATATCTACATTTTAATGTTCAGAAGAAAATTCATGACCAAGAGGTACTAAACAATCCAGACAGAATGAGCTGACTGCTTGATGTCTGCCAGCCTCTGTCACTGAAATCATCAGTGCTGCCCAGCGGCCTGCTGTGTGGAGCAGCTGTGGTGGAGGGAATGCAGGGTCTGTGTGAGGTCACGGGCATGGGATCCCAGTCGTCAAGCAGCTACTGCGCTGCCCCGTGTTTAATGTTGCCAGGAACAAGGACCAGAGCTAAATCCCCATTCCTCTGGCATTCCTCAGGGCCACAACATAAATATATGTGGATGAGTAAATCCCAGAGGGGCCAGAGATTCTTCTTACTGGAAATTGTACGTGCGCCAGGGAAGGGTTTGGCTAACTTGCTTGTTGTGATTTCTCTGGCACCACTAACAGAATCCTTCAAGGGAGCTGGGTTTATGAATTCAGGATATTTTCTGTGATCCGACATAGAGCAAGGCAGGTCCTCAGTAATCCACTGACAGAAGATGTGAAGTTGGTGTCTCATCCCGGGCCACGCCAGGAGCTGCTGGTCCTCTGCAACAATGGAATAACTACTTCCAAGGGCAAAGGGGTTGCACATGAGAAAGTGGCAACCTGTGAGGATCAGCTGTCGTCTTCCTCAGTCACTTGCACTTCGATGTATTTCCCGCCTCTGCCAGCAATAAGTGGAAGACAGGATACAATGACCAAGGCAGGCAGGGGTTCTGCTTCTTATCACTCCCAGTGTCTTCCATGGGCATTTTTGCTTCCTACCCCACAGGATTAGAATCTGACCTTCTCCACCTCGCTGTCCAATAAGGTTTACCTATTTGCAGTTTACACTGCACAGAACTGAATTTAAAATGTAGCTCCTCAATAACACTAGTGACATGTCAGTACTGAATGGCAACATAGAGTAGCTAGATGCCATATTGGGCAGAGCTTCTAAATGTATTCGTTTCTCAAGCAAAATCCTTCCATCAGTAGAAGCAGTGAGAGTCTTAGTGAACTTTACACTTTAGCTCCCACCTGGGCACTCCGTTCTCAGTGCTAGGGATGGATCGCTCCACACTGGATCTTGTGCCTACTAGACCAGCGCTGAAGGGCTGAGAAAACCTCACCAACCAGCGCCTTTGGGCCTCATTGTCCTTGATGTTCGGTGCCAGTAGTCTGAAAAAGGAGTCACCATTCTGTCAGGGGTAAATGACTCCAGTCACCTAAGTAGGCAGCAATGCTCTTACATGTTAGGAACTAAAGAGGTGTCCCAGTGATACCCTTGAAATTGTCTGGGGTACCCTGCTTGGTTTCTGAGGTAACCGGGCAAGGTCACTCTTCATAGCTTGGAAAGGGCATAGAGACCATGGGCTCAGAACACTGAGGGAAAAAGGGGAGTGCATGACACCACTCTGTGAGCTACTGTGACTGACAAAGGAACCTGGAGCTACAAAATTTAGATGTTTTCTTTTAGAGACAAGCAACTTATCCAAACTTTTTTCTGCCAAATTCATAATGAATACTTCTTCCTCTTATCCCCAAAAAAGTGACAGAATATGCAGATGCCACCAGCACCAGAAGACTGGAACCTGGCTTAGAGGAGGATGAAGTGAGCACTGCAAGAAGTGATAAGGCAGAATTGGAGGGCTGCATTATCTGCCTGCTTCCCTTCCCCTCTCTTCTTAACTATGAAAGACCCTAGCCCATCTAAACTTAGACAGGGTTAGATGGCAATTTAAGGCAAACGCTTCCCAATATGTCATCAAAGCTGGCTTCAGCTAAATGTTATTTTCTTTTTTGTCAAAATATGTGTCCTTCTTTGAGTTGGGAATCTGGGGGAATTCACCTAAGCATATTAACTTACATGGCCTGTACCACTACGAAGGACACACAGATGCTCCCTGAGACTGATGGAAGCCGGGAATGGCAGTAGAGTAGTCCTGTGGTTTAACAGCGACTGGCAATAGAGGACATGTTATTTGTACACTATCTTTTCTTATGAGCATTGCTCCAGGAGGAGATCAATCAGATTCCTCGGGGAATAGTTTTCCAAGGATGAGAATTTTTCTGCTGTGAAAGGAGAAGTTTGATCTTCCTAGAAGAGACCAAACAAATCAAGACTAGTGACCTTGGTATTAGGCAGTAGAGTGCCTCCCTTCTGCTGATATTTTAAACTGGAGTCTCTTTAACAATTATAACATGGAGAAACAGATTCATGCTACCTTTCTTTTGGGTGAACACATTGGCTCCTCTGGAAATATACAGGAAGAATTTCCAGACTTAATCTCACCAAGGACCTACAGCTAGACATATTTGCCTCTTATCATCAGCACCAAGTCCTGGCTTGGAATGTGTGGTAGTAAGGGTAGAGAGCACACTATGCTCCAAAATGGGCAGGCTGAGGCCAGGCCCAGGAGTGGGCAGGCCAGTGGGGCACAGCAACAGGAGGTGATTCGGGTCACCATGTGTCATTCAAACTGGGGAGGACATCACGTCTCTCGTGGGATTGACACGCGTGCTCAAGAGTCTTAAAGGTGTGAGCTGCATGAAGGAAGCCCTGCAGCCAGCATCAGTGGTTGGCTCCTGCCCAGGGCCTTCAAGGTTCAGAATCAGCTTGTTCCTCTGAAAGGGAACAAACATGCATGGCTGAACCTCCTATGAGCACCAACACAGAGGTCTGGGTGCTGTGTGGACAGGGCGTGATGATGAATCCAGACCCACTGCAGCGCGTCTTATAGAAATGGCTGTACTAAATAAGCAATGGGTTGGCTAATATTTCAGAGGCACAAGATCATCTAATGAACCCTCCTAAGGGCAAGTGAAGTATAATGGTCCCCAGCCTAGAAAAGCGGGGCAGATAAGCTGTGTGAGAGAGGACTTGCAGTGTCATAAATGGTCACACTGTAGATGCTCACCCAAAGTAACAAGTAGGATTTGTTAAGATGCACTTTTCTTTTCTGGGAGGACTCTTTAAGAACAATGGCCTGGAAATTGTGCAGCCTTTTCTGGTGCCATCTACTATGAGACAAAATCTTTAGATACAGTATCAATCTCATTTGCCTATTGTAAAAATATAAGCAGGAGGGGTTCTTGTTCTTCACCCATTAGCACTTGTCAGTACTTCCTGCACAATCATCTAAATCGAAGGCTGAGAATTCTCTCCAGTCTTTGGATTCATGGCCAGCCGGTGACCTTTTCCCTACAGTGAACATTCCTGGCCTTGTTGGAACATCAGGAATAGTGCCATTAGGTGTATTGAAAACTGGGACATTCCTGCGGGGAGGGACACAGATCAGATACAAGACACATCAGGTACACTGTATCCTTATTTTGAGATGCACAAAGAAGCACATAGTACCTACTCAGAGGACTTCAGGGCCTGGAGGTGTTTCCCCACAGCAGATGTTTCTCTTTCCTCTACTGTGGTGAGTCTGGTCCCACCTCCCCTGCAGCTCATCAGGGAGCTGTGTGTGTGACCAGGTTCGTTAGCTCAGGCGCCTGCACTGGTGTCATGTGGACCTTTCCTAATACATCACTGTTATGGTTTGCGTCCAGATGTTTCCTCAAAGCCTCATGCAGTCATGGGGGCAGGCTTTTAGAGTTTATGATTGATGCATGATCCAGTGCTGGGATTATGGGTATGAGTGCTGCACCGGCCCTGGGGCAGATAGTTTGCATGTGTAAGGGAGGGAAAGAGGCTGCCCACCTGCTCTCCTCTGTTTTGCTTTTGTTACCTTTGCTATCTTCCGCTGCCATGAAGGGCTGCCCTCTGCTATGTGCCACCCTGCCTGTGAGCCAGCGGAATATGCACTGAAACATCCACAAACTGGAAGCAAAATAAACCTTTCCTTACATAAAGTTTGGCATCATGTATTTTGCCTCAGTAAGGAGAGATGAGGAACCAAGACACTCATTCTACTAGAGTCCTACAAAAATGTCAACGTGGTCTAAAAACTATGCTAATGGAGCAGCCAAGACAGTGAGAAGACTATGTTGTGAGTCAAACTACTTATCACCCAGTTAGGAGAGTTTGATAGTGTCTCGTTTTCCTTTTCAGGCACATCACCCAGGTTCTAAATATCATAGTCCTAAATTAACTTTTATGTCAAAAAGGCTGTTGCTATTGGAGCATTTCCAGGGTGAGCAACAGGACAGGTAGGGCCTCGTACATGACATGAGTGAGGACAGGTGATTGTGGGCAGTTCCCCTGGGAGTAGGGTGCACTCATGGCCTGCCCAGTTTTACATTCTTAATTCAGGCCAGGTTTCAGAGCCTTTGAACATGGTGTCTCTACTCCCTGAAAGGTATTTTAAAATTATCTAAGTATGGAAGTGAATTCAGAAACACAGTTGGGTTCAAGTTGGGGGGAATGGGGACAGCGTGGCCTGTACACGACCTCACACTAACAGTCTCCTCCTAGCTTTGTCCCTTACTACACAGAGATGCCAAGAAGTTTCCACGACCAGTAGGCCTCAGGTTCTGCATTAATAAAATGGGTTTGATACACATTGATGGTTGTAGGACCAGTAGAATCTAAGAAGTGTAGTAAAACACCTATCAGAATTTCTGACATTTACTGAATAAATGGAGAAAAGCAGCTGGTTCTACTATTACTTTAATGTCAGACTCTCGCATTCTTTTACTGGAAAATCTGTGTGTGTGTTTCCCAGGGAAATTTCAGTACATTATGAAACTGAATAGAAAACCGGGCAAAAATGCAACTGAGCAAATGCTCCCTCAGTATGTTCTCTCCAGCTGGGTGTATTACTTAATTAGATATTGAAGAGTCTGTGCTGAGACCAACTAATTCACAGCTCCTGGAATCTGGGTGAAACACCATATTTCCCTCCCTGACAGCTTCACTTCACTGGAACAACTATTTTCAGTCACTTCAGTATGACCAAAAGTCTAGCCTTGGGCCTTACAAGGCCTCTATGACAGTGAGGCCTAAAACCCTGGCCATTCTAGTGACAAATCTAGCTCAGCACAGATGCAGGTCCAAGCAACTTCAAGCAAAATTACACACCCTGTCATCCCAACATCTACCTCCTTCAGAAAGGAAGTAATGGAAAACTGGCCCAGATCTCGTCCTGGTGTTACACAGGGAAGACGCTTGTGGACAACGAGAAGGGGCTCTGGAAGGAGGGGCACTGGGCCAGGCAGTCATCTGATTACTTGTGTAACTGGCTAAAGCAACTGACCAGATCCTCCTGTCCTTCTTCTAAGAGTGTATGAGGCAAACTGGACTCACTAGGGGAAGCTGTCCCAGAAAAGCCAGTCACCATAGCACTGCAAGACGCTGGTAAATGGACACTCCCAACTGATAGGAGAGCACCTGGTCAGGGACATAATGGCCTCACTTCACCTGAGGGTCACCCTTATGTCTCAGGAAATCTTTGAAGATGCTGAGCGTAAATCCCCTGGTTCTGTCCCTGGGTAGGTCCACTCTTCTCATCAAGATTCCTCTCAGCTTCACCCAACATCTAAAAGCACTGCCCAGAGCAGTCCTCCATGCTCTCAGGCTGTTCCCTCAGGCCCAAGACTCCTCATCTGAGGGTCTGGCTGGGCCACCTTGCAGCTGCATTAAATCAACTCCCGCACAAGGACTGCAGTTACCCCAAGCCCCAAACTTCTGTGGCTCAGCACACACCTGCGGCTGCTCTCTGCCACCCCCGCAGGGCTCTTTTTCTTGCCCTTTAATTCCTTGAGGACAGCGCTCTATTTTCCAGGCATTTCTGATACTCTTGGCCTCCACCATCTTACGGGGTAGACTTGATCCTGCTCCCTGTACTGTTCTCATATCTCCACCGCAGACACAAGGCCTTCAGCGTGCAATAAAAGTTTAGAGATGCATGTGCCTGTGAGCAGATGGCAGAAAATTTCCCTAATAGGAAAAAGAAGCAATCATACACAGGTATACATATATTTTGATATTATAGATCAGTAGTGGAAAGGAATAAGAAGTTAAAGGTTGTTTTTCAGTCTTATCTTTATTTCTGTACTCCATCTCACTTGATGTAAACTTTTTCCACATTACAAGGGATTCTCTATTCCAAAACTTTCTTGTCACAAATAAAATGAAAAGTTTTCAGTTTGCTTCACAAAAAGGAAAGACTCTCACATTGGAATGGAAAAGTAAAACCCTTTTGTGATCAATGTCACACAAAATCACATGTACATCAGAAATCACAGTCATATATCTTTACCCTGAAAATAAAATTACATTTAGCAAACAAATAGAAGACAGTAGAACAACCGTGTTAACTATCCTGTATATACACACATACAAAATTTCTCCTTCTTTCCCTTCTCTTTT
>NW_004955498.1:2192161-2193829 GCF_000276665.1 Chinchilla lanigera | reverse complement strand
GACCTGGGATCTCTCCCATGAATCCTGGCCAAATGCTCTAGGAGTTTCATCTTGCTGGTTTCAGCATGGGCCCTTGGACCCCACAGGAACTCATAGCGATCAGGATAACTATTAGGAATCTTCTGGTATTCCAGGTACCGTTCCCGTACCAAATCCACAGTGATAAATTTCCAGGGTTCCCCAATTGCAATATTATCCCTCTGAGCTAAGATCTTCCTCATTCTCAGTACTTCTGCTATCTCCTCCTCACTGGCAGTGTTGCCCTTGATGAAGATGACCATCAGGATGACTATCAGGACACTGATTTGAGGAAAGTTCTCATAATCATCGTTCAGTAACCCCTTATAAGTGAGGCCCAATAAGGGCACAAGCTCATATGCATGACCAGGAGCATTCACTTCCTTCACATCAATGCCAAAGCCCACACACATGCACTCACGGAATTCCCTGAAAATCAGAGGGAATTGCTCACGGTAATCATGGTCCACCATGCACAGCATTTCTTCCATGGTGACCTGCTCCTTCTTTTGATACTTGCGGAGCAGGAATGGCACCAGTTTAAATAACTTGTCATTTAGAAACACATGGCGTAGCCTCTGAGGCAAGTTCATTTTCTCTGAGGGGCTTTGATCCTCTGTGTCTTGTCTTGCGCCCTTCCTATGTTGACTCCCTTGAGTGGACCCCATGGCGGTTGGGGGAGAGAACATGCCGCAAGGATTCTGAGGAGAACTTGGTGTTGCAAGCAGCAGCCCTTCACTCGGTGTGGCCCCAACTGCACTACAGGGGGAATAAGATGCACAGGGAGCAGGGACTGCTGCTTCCTGTACACCATGCATGGGACCTTCTGCACCCGTGAGGACCTGTGTATTTCTTAGGGTATGATGGCCTCCCCCTCGCGTGTTATGTTCCCTCCATTGACCATGGGGCATCATGATGTTCCGTGCAGAGAGCAAGACTTGTCGAAGACTCAGATGCCTGGAGGAGAGAGGGAGACTATTAGTGTCCTCAGCTGAGAACCACACACTCTTTGCCCCCCACAAGGGACCATTAGAGGTCTTCTCTTTGGCGGGTGCTCTAGACATCACAACCTCCTGTCCCCGTGATTCTGGGATATGGAATGAGGCTCCTTGGCAGGGTGCTGTTGAACTCATAACACAAGGCTCTAAGGAAGATGTTGGCGCATATGAGCCCTTGGGACTATGAAATGTCCTGCTCTGGAATAGGAAACCCTTAGGTCCACATCAGGGCATGCACCTCACCTTGACTCCTGAGCCTGCCTAGGCCTGCTCTACTGATTGAGCTGAGGATGCTGCTCCACAAGACCTTCACTCCTGGTTGCCTGAGCTCCTGTAAGAGGTGTGGAGGCCCGAGGGCTGCACACCTCAAGCACAGTCCTGCTGTCCCAGGACGGGTGGGCTTGACTTGAAAGCTCCACACTTTTCTGGGTGAATGGTCAACTCTATGCTCACTCAAGACCCTGGCAAACTCAGAAAAAGTGTCCGGCTCTTGAGAGGTAACAAAGGACATTCAGGGGACACACAGCTGGCCAGAGCTGCCTAGGGGCAACAGGTGGCATGGAAAACTTCAGTGGGGTGCATGTGTCCTAGGAAAGGGAACCTGCTCCATCTTTACCTCAGTGAGTGGTTAGGTGTATGAGTCTCCCTGCAA
>NW_004955498.1:2188996-2191407 GCF_000276665.1 Chinchilla lanigera | reverse complement strand
GCTTACAGCTGCCCTGCTCTTAGCTGGGGGGTCCTGGTAGGAAGAGGAGGGTCACTGTCATGTGACAGGGCAGGTTCTAGCTCCCTTCCTGACTGCACTCTTCATCCTGAAGGACTTGCGGCGAGCAGCTTTCTTCCCGCCAATATCTTCTGCTCTGCTGTTCTGCCCTACATCTGGATAACTATGGCCTGAATCCTCTGGCATCTGAGCCCAAATCAACTGTTCTTGCACTAAAGTGCAGATGTCAGCTGCTGTGTCTCCGCAATGACAACATAAGTAAGGTATCGCCTATGTGCTTCTGAAGTTTCTCAGCTTTCCTCCTGTCGGTGCATGTGTATGAGATGAGCAGATCTCCCATAGTCCTCATCTGGAAGACTCCTGTCTGCCCCGTGGTAGAAGTGAGCATGCCATTTCGAGCCTCCCAGGGCTGACCTGGAGAACAGGAAGACTCTCAGGGATCTGTTGTTCTGAGCTGCAGACACCCTTGGTCCTCAGAAAGGACCCATATCTTGGGTCTGTCAACTCCTGGGGTCCTACGTTTACTCCATGTAGCTCCCTCTACTGACTGTGGTCCCCTTTGGAACCAGGCCACAACTCCGTGAGTTCTTTCACCTGAAACCACTTAGTAGAACTTCCAGCAGTTTATATACAGCCACCCTCCCCAGGGACTCCAGACTGATAACAGGGGAAGCCAGGCTCTGTGGGGTCCTTTTGTTCATGGCTGTGGTTTACCTTCAAGCCTTCAGTGCTGGAAAATTCCAGAGTGATGACCGGTAGCAATTCAGTGGCTCCAAGATTTGCAACTGACACTCTGGAAAATCACACCTGGGGGAGAGGAAAAAATAAAAAAGAGAGAAGTAGATCACCCAGAATGTGGAAGAAACTGACTCAAATCCTGCAAACTACAGAGAATTCTTTCAACAGTTTAAGGGGACATATGTATGAAAGAATTAAATTATGCCTATTGGCTGATAACATGATCCTTTACATAAAAGACCCCCAAAACTTCTATAAATAATAATCAAATTTGGTAGTGTAGAAGGTTAGAAAAGCAACACACGAAAATCAATAAAGTTCCGTTACATTAGTAATGAATTCACAGAGAAACACCCAAGGAAATAATACTTGTCACAACAGCACTGAGAAAAATGAAATACTTAGGAATTAGCCTAACCAAGGAAGTGAAGCACCTCGACTACGAAAATTACAGTAGGTTGAAGAGGATATTAGAAAATGGGGAGCTTTCCCCTGCAGGCAGAATCAATAGAGTCAAAATGGCCATATTTCCACCACCGTTATACAGATTTAACACAATCGCTGGCTACCTAAAAGGAATCAATTCACAGTAAGTGCTAACTAGCCTGTGCTTCTTCATTTTTTGTGGAACTACTGGAACTACTTTGATGGAAATCAGCATAGGGATTATTTAGTAAACTTATGCTCAATAGTACATCCAACTCACATACTAATCTTCTAGGTATCTTCCTGTGAGAATTAAGGACATCACATTACAGTGATGCATGAATTCCCATGTTTACAACAGCACAATTCACGGCGGCCAAATCTTGGAAGCAGCCTATATGTCCACTGGGAGGTGCACGGGCACAATGTGGTATTTAACCAAAATATAGTACTATCTGCCTCAAAGGATGATAGACTTGAATCATTCACAGGAAAACAGATGCACCTAGATACCACAATGTTGAATGAACTAATCAGGCACACAAATTTATACATCACACTGCTTTTCTTATATTAGAAACCCAAAATGTAAATAAACAGCAAAATAAAAGTTGAACAACATTAACGAGTCAGTTCTTTACTGTATTGGGAGGGAACCAAGGGATGGAAAGAGAGAGAGAAAGAGTAGATGAAGGAGCATCAGATAAAAAAGGGGAATTGGCAGTCTACCCACACCAAGTCCCTGTGAGCAACGTGATCAGTATGTAGTGGTCTGTATCCCAAGAGATGCAAGGCTGGGGAGGGAAGAGAGGGAAAGGAGATTAAAAAGGGAAGGAACATGTGTCATGTACACGTATCAGTTCCCACAATGATTATAATCACTCTGTATTGCACACATGTACCAATAAGAGGAAAGAACCTTCAGTGCTCACCCAGGTTCCTCTCCTTGATTCCCCGCAGATCCAGGCCTGCTCCCTTTGCCAGCAGGACGTGGCTCCTACTGATACCTGATGAAGATCCTCACAGCACGAGCCTCCCTGAGACAACAGAGACAAAAACACAGCACACCGGCGCACCTCTGTATGAGTGTTGCCAGACTGCTAGGAGTAGAATGCAGAGGCCCTCCCTTGTGTGGTGCAGGCCCAGGTGGTCAAAATTTCCTGCTGCTGACCTGTGGCTGCATCTGCCAAATCAAGGCCACCATCTCGCTAGAACAGCAGAGGTGGAAA
>NW_004955498.1:2185620-2187506 GCF_000276665.1 Chinchilla lanigera | reverse complement strand
AACAGGACCCTGAGATTCAGACTCTGAATTCCAGGTTTACCCTGAGGCCAAAGGTGGTGCTCCCCTGAGAATTCTCCCCAGCACAGTACAGGGCTGTGGACAGAGGCAGGTATGGGTTATTTCCAGACTACCAGCCTTGGCTAGGGCTTCCTTTCTCATTCTCAGCCTCTGAACTTAACCTAAGAAATCTCAAGGTCTAACTTCTCAGCCAACCTGAAGATCACACCTCAGAACAAGGCTCTGACACCCAGGTCACCTGCAGCAGACACGGGTGAGGGCTCATGGTATCAAATCTGCTCCTGGGTGGTCACACGTACCCCATGTGGGTAGAGCACAGATTGATCTGGACTTGGGGGAAACACTGTGTAAGCTGAGACTTTAGCAGTGCCCCACAGCTTCTCACTGTGACCTAACTGAGCCCAGGCCTCTATGCTCACTAGACTTGAAGCGCAGGTTTCAACGGAAGGCTGTGTCCCTCCTCTCCTAATGCCTGGAGGGAAAAGGGAAGGTTGTCCTGAACCAACCCCCCCCCAAGTGCTCTGGGTCAAAACAGAGGCTGAACTGGGTTGTTTTTGGACTCACAGCCTGCCTTGGGGCTTCCTCACTGTGCCTCAGGGCCTCCTCTTTACCTAATTGAGCCTCAGACCTTTCTGCTCCTCCTAGCCAGGCAAGGACCAGAGAACTCGGCTCTGAATCTCCTCTCCTGGTGCCTTGAGGTGAAAGGAGTGCTCCAGGGAGACATTTTCCCTGGTGCCAGGGGAACAACAGAGGCAGGTCCGGGTTACTTTGGGATCCATCTCTCTAAGTTGGGGCTTCCTCATTCTGCTGTCAGATCCTGCCTTGAGCACACTGACCTGAGCCCCCTTTTTTCCTCCCACATGAAGCAAAGTGCTAAGAAATAGGGTCCCTCCCCAGGGAGGACAAAGGGGGCACAGTCTTACAAATTATGTAGTAAGCAGCACGGACAGGTAACAGAGGCTTTCTAGAATGTTCTGGGACCCTCTCTCTGGGTTCAAACTCCCTCAGTGCTCCCACAACCCTTACCTGGACTTAACAGAGCCCAGATATTTTCCACTCCTCCTCCCTGAAGCGAAAACCTCAGAACAAGGCTCTGACTTAGCAATCCTGCTCTGCTGAGCCAAAATCAGACCCCTTCGTGAGAATTCTCCCTGCCCCCCGAGTGCAGGGCTGACAGCACAGGTAAATCTAGATAGTTCCAGGTCCCTGTCTCGGGTGGGGCTTCTTCACTCCCCCACAGCCCCTCAGCGTGACCCCTAATGGATCCCGGCCCTCTCTGCTCTCTCACCTGAATTCGCACAGCTCAGAGCAGGACTTCACTTCTCCCTGACCGCAGAAGTAGCAGTGAGAGGACATCACATCTGAGAACATGAGCGCGTCTCCTAGGGCTCACAACAAGAGCAGACAGGAATTCTTCAGGCCCCTCCCACCTCCCTACGGATCCACACATTGGTTGTTGGCAGAGCCAGTACCCTAGTCTTCTATGGACGTGATTCTGTTCCCACCTCTCCAATGCGTTATCTTTCAAAGTCCCGGAAGCTGAAGCTCATTCTAACAAAGTGGCCCCTGTGTGGTCCAGGGCCAACGAGAGGAAGATTTGGATAGTTTGGGGCACTTTCTCTGGGCTGGGTCATCTCTCTCCACCCCAGACCATCACAATGAAACCTAACTGAGGCTAGGCCACTGTGCTCCTCTCACCTGAAGCCTGAAACGCACAATAGGCCCTCCTGTCACGTTAAACGAATGGTTCAGTCAGTGGAGCCCACATCCAGCAGCACGCCTGGGATCTCACAACAGGGCTTGAAGGGAGGCTCCCCATCCCCCAACCTCCCTAGGGATCATCACTTTGAGTCCTGGCAAAGCCTGGG
>NW_004955498.1:2170785-2184802 GCF_000276665.1 Chinchilla lanigera | reverse complement strand
AAAAGCTTTCTTTAAACTCAAGCTGTCATGGGCCACCTATGCATGCCTCATCTCAGATGCCCAGCTTCCCTGCACCGTCCTAACACAAGTCCTAGGTCAACAGTCTGCACTCTCTGCCATGGATTGTTCAAGTTTTGATGTTTACATTTAGTTAGTGTTGTGTGTTTGCTAGATTTTACTCCCTCACTTTTCCATAATTTTCTAAGGTTAATGCAGCAAGCAAAAGGCATTAGCTTAACTTGTTTGTCATTTTGTACTCTTCTGGTCGAGCCTTGACTTTTAAGGAATTTAAGGAAAATTGAGATTTTTAGTTCATTCTTTTTCCTGTCAATGGACATGATGCAATGCTGTATTTCTATCAGAACCCTTTTATCCGAATCTGTGTGTGTGGTTTTATAGTTGTGTTTATGAAAGTCCATAATTTTTTCTTAAGTTCTTCTTGGTATTTCTACGTTTTATCTTGTGTTAAATAAGTTTTAAATCTTTAAACTTTCATTAAAATTTAGTCGTTGGCACTAGTGTTTAGTATGTTGAATGAAATAAGTCAACCAGAGAAGGCCAAATACAGCAAGTTTTTTCTCACATGAGGAAGCTTTAAAGCAGTCCATCTGATCGTATACCAGTGATTACCAGAGGTTGTTAAGGGCGCGGGAGAGAGTGCATACAGCAAGTCTCAGTTTGATGAGTGTGCACTGTGTCCATGTGATGAAATATCACACTGAACTCCCCCATTAACGTGCATAACTTACACACATTAATCTCAAGCAAAGTAACAGAGTTTAAGAAAAATAAAATATACTCTGAGTTTCCACCTGCTAAGCTGCTCACAGAGTTCAAATGTGAGAGCTGACAACATGGCATAATATAGTTCTTCAAAATGTTGTAGTTTCTGTTTCTATATCTCTCTGGAGAGACAAATTGTTATAATTCACATCTAAAACGTCCCTCCAAACTCCTCATTTAGAGGAGGGGCCTGATGAGAGGAGAGGTCACTTGAAAGGACACTGCAAGGTGTATTCTTTTCCCTTCTTTCTTTGTTTATTGGCTGAAAACTGCAAGCCAGAATAAATCCCTCCTCGTTTCACTTGCATTGTCAGGTATTTTGTTCCACTGATGAGAAATCTTGGAAAGAGATATCTAAGTATGTATTAATAGATGCAGACTTGATATAAATTGAGGTTTACTCTTTGCATGTGTACATCCAATTGTTCCAGGACCATGTATTTTATTTACTTTTTTTTGTTGTTTTTTTTTTTTTTTTCCATGTACTGGGAATCGAACTCACAACCTTGTACTTGCCAGGCAGGTACTCTGCCACTGAGCTAAATCCCCAGCTCCCAGAACTATTTATTTTAAAGCCTCTCCTTTCATCTTCGTTTGCATCTTTACCAAAGTCAGTTGTTATATACATAGATACATTTGGATCTATTCCTGCACTTCATTCCTGCATTTTTACAAGTATTTCATTGTCTTACTGCTTGTTATTCATAATTCTGGAAGTAGAGTAAGTGTTCAAACTTTGTTATACGTTTACAGGTTTTCTTTGGGTCCTTTGAATGTTTATGTGAATGTTAGACTAGGAACTTTTATTTGGATCATATTGAATGTATTAAAGTATTTGGAAGAGTTTAGTTTCTTAAAATAATTAAAAATCTAGTTAATGAGCAAGATTTCTATCTCCATTTATTTTCATTTTCATTATCTCACCTTTTCGAGATATTTCTAAATGTAGTGACTTCTATAACTTTGGTTAAGTTTATCCCTCTCAATTTGTACTTTCTAGTCTTATTGTAAATCATAGAGTTCAATTTCAATTTGTACTTGTTCATTATTAGTACAAAATGCAATATATTGATCCTGTATCCAATAACATATCTAAACTCAATCATTAGTCCCAGAAACATTATTTTTACTCTATAATTACTAGAGTTTTATGCAGACACTTTCTTATTTTGTGTAGATAGTTTTACTTTTCCCTTTCCAATGTGTGGGCTTGTATAAATACCTGTCCTGTTGAACAAATGTTAAACAATCACACTGAAGTGTATCTGGCTCTGTGAATTTATCATTCTTCATTTCTTATTACTATAGCCAGTATGGAAAATGGTGCACAGATTCATCAAAATGCTTCCTATGTACAAACATCCTACATATGACTGCCTGCCTCATGTCCCCTATATTTTTGAAACCCAAACCTAGATGTTACGCTTGTTGAGACAAGCGGGTCCCTTAGAATGTAAACAAGATTAGGATGCATATTTTTTTGTTTTTTTGAGACAGGGTCTGGCTATGCATTTCAGGCTGGCCTTGATCTCACTTGGTAACCCAGGCTGGTCTTGAACTTGCAATGATCCTCCTGCCTCAGCCTCCTGAGTACTGGGATCACACATGTGCCCCACCATGCCTGGCAAGGATACATGTTAGATCATGTTATTTTTTTCACTGAAATCTTAAGAGAGTGATGCCAGTGATTTCAAACAGAAGCATAGACAACTAGGATTCTAAGTGAACACTGGGAAGAGGAAGTGGGACAGAAGCACTCCCTAGCAGTAGCCACTAAGAGAGTGAACTTTGAGTTGCACAGAAGAATTTGTAGGAGAGGGCTCATCCACCTACATACACTTAGCTGAGGCCAGCTTCTTCTGGAGGAATATCAGATACCAAAACAAAAACTAGGTAATGGCTCAAAGGAAAACAGAACGTACTGGTGAATGTGGTGTTTGTCTAAAAAGTATGGAGGAAACACCCTCTCCCTTTCAGGTTATTCATCATAGCTGAGCTTAGCAGATGTGAAGGGGTAGCAAGCCATTGTGCAAGGCTCTTTTGGGGTCCTTAGATAATTCCTCCTTTCTCCAACCAGACCATCTGCCCCCACTCCTCAGAACCTTGTCCCCATGGATCCATCCAGATGCTGCTGTGATGTCTAAGTTCTGGCACCCCAGAAATGGATAGGCTGGGGATGGGGCTCACTAACCCAACAAAGCACGAGTTGTGGCCACATGGTGCTCTGGGGAAGGGTGTGGAAAGAGACCAAGATGCCTGGTGTAGACCAATGTAAGGAACAGACACTACAAAGATGGACAGAAAACCAGCATCCACTAGGGATACTGAAGAAATAGAGGGACCCTTTTCAGCCCAGATCCAAAAACAAAGTGACCAGATCCCCCTGAGCTCCTTCATGGTAAGACTTCTGCCCTCTCATCAGACAAATTTCACTTTAGCTGTGTGATGAGGCTTTTGGTTTGTTTATTTATAGAAGTTTAGAATGATTCCACCAAGTATTAATAACTGGGTTCTTCCAAGAGCTAGTGTATCACTGTAGTAATTTCTTGTTTTACTAAACCAAGGGAGGAGTGCCGCTATTCAATATTTTTCATGACTGTTCCTGGAAAATAAACAATAGTAAATAGTGAGGAAAATTAAGAGTAAAACCTGTCTCCTTTAACACAAAGGATAATGACTGGGTAAGTCCCGAGTCCTGATAATCACTTTCCTTCTCAACACTAACTCATCAATCAGCAGTGAAAATGCCTTGTGTTTCTGCATGTGTTTGTAGGGATTGGGAACAGAGCAGCAACATAAGGGTGTAGATGGCCAGATCTTAGAGTGGGTAAGGTACGTGGATGACTGGATCACACCCCAGTGAATGCACAGAAGTTAATCACTTGTAGGGCAGCTTTCTCATAGTTATCATTCCTGCATCCTGATTTATGCTGAAATCAACTGAAGGTCCTCATGATACCACATGTAAATGAACTATGCTGACCTAGGTATTTTTCATTACTGAGACAAAATATTGACACCCAAGGTTAAAGGAGGAATAATTTATTTAGCTCAAAATGGAAGGTTCAGTTTGTAGTTGGCTGGCTTCAAGGTGGCATGGCAGATGGACATCATGGTGCAGGCAGGCAGAAGGCAGCAAACAGCAAGGACTAAGTGATAAGCAGTGACTCTTTTCTGTCCCTTATATCTTGTCCAGGCTACCCACTCTTGAGGCAGGTAGCACTCACACCAAGGGCTGGGGGGAGCTAATTCCAAGCATTGCACCCTGAATCAATCCCAGCATCACATCCTTGATCCCAGAAGCACACACACTAGATTCAGCCACCTCCCGAAAGCCCCAACTATTACATGAGACTTTGGGGGGACACCTACATACAAGCAATAATATTCCACCCCTGGTACCCAAAAGACTCATGCACATCCCGTTTTGAAAAATGAATTTAGTCCCTATTCAAGAGTTGACAAAATCTTAACTGTTTCAACATTGCTGAAAAGTCCAAGTCTAAAGTTTCCTCTGAGATTTAAAGAAACCTCAGCTACGAGTCCTTGTAGAAATGAAAAGAAATTGAAATGTTGCCAATATACAATGGCACAAAATAAACATTACCATTCCAAAAGTTGCAAATAGCAGGATGTGAAGGAATGGGATGAAAGCAAATCCACAATCTAGCAGGGGAAACATTAAGTCTTGTAGTTCCACATCCAGTATCTGAAGCAATCTGTGGTAAAATATGAACTGCAAAGCGTTTGTGTGGCTCCACCCCAGTGGCACTTCCAGTGACTGGAGTTCCCTTGGCTTCTCTCTTGGGCCAGCTCTGCTTGCTCATTCCAGCTTTCCTCAGCTGATCCATGCTCCTGCCTTCTCCAAACTTCTTGTGATTCCACCACATTTTTGGCTTCATATTCGCAGCTTCACACGCTGCCCACTCAGGGGAACACTGCTTGGACTCCCAGGGCTTCTCCTGATATCTCGATGCAGGCCTCCCTGATCCCACAACTCTTGCATTGTGCATGTACCTAATCTCAGCACCATGTGGATAATGCCAGGGTGTGCCATCAGCTGGAGCAGTATCTAGACTTCCTTTTCTCTTGGCAGTAGTGTCAAGCACCTATGATCTAAATTCTGACGAACAACTTGCTTAGGCCAAGGCCACTCTGGAACGTGGTGCACTGCAGCCATCTCCTCAAAGAAAGGCTTCCACTTTTGCAATTTTGAGCTGTAAGGGTGAAGTCCTGCTTCTTCTTGTAATGTTTCTCACTGTACAGTTCTTTTGTCCTCTTCTAAAATACTTGGCTTTTTCTTCCTAGTTTTTCCAGCAACTAGCTTCTCCTCTGTTCTATTTTTTCAGGCCACAATTTTACTGCAGCTTTCTTTCTGGCCAAAGTCACAATGTTTTAAATCATTTTTCTGGGTGTTCTACTCTTGATTCTCAATATAAACCTGGCTAAAAGCCTTAAACTGTAGCCACGACAAGGCCTTAAAATTAGGCTGCACTGAAATTTCTTCTGCCAGATTAGTCTACTCCCCTTAACCTCGGTCTCAGCAAAAGTCTCTAGACATTAGCAAAATGCAGAGGATCTTTCCACCAAGGCAGGACACACATCATCTGGGGTTCAACAACCAATGCAGTCCTTTTCCCAGTACAAACTTCCTGAGCCCGATCTTGACTGGCAACATTTATTGTCTTCTGAACTCTGACCAGAATCTTCTAACAATTTAAGGCATTCCAGAGATGCTTGTTTAGCCTCCATCTCTAAATCTTTCCAAACTTCTCCCACAAACCAGTTCCAAAGCCTCCTGAACTATGAGGACAAATACAGTCACAGCAATGACTACACTCTTGGTACCAAGTTCTGTTTTAATTATCTTTCTTGATGCTGGGACAAAATACCCATATTCAAAGTTAAATGAGGGAAGATTTATTTACCTCACAGTTCCAAGAGTTTTCAGTTTCTACTTGGCTGCCTCCAAGGTGGTATGGCATTGGGCACTGCCGAGCAGGCAGGCAGAAGGCAGCAAACACCAACAGTAAGTGACAAACACCAACCATCTGTTCCTGCCTCATGCATTATCCATCTCCCCACTCTCAGGGGAAGGAGCACTCACACGAGCAGCCTTAATCCTAGCATTGCACCATAACTCAATCCCAGCATCACATCCTTGATACCAGCAGCACACACACTAGATCTAGCTACCTCTGAAAAGTCCCACTTGTAAGCACATTAGGCTTTCCAGAGACATCTACATGCAAGCCGTAACACATGCCATGTGTGTTCTTTTGTTACTGGCTTATTTCACTTAGCATAAAATAAAAACTAGCATCATTAAGAGTATGGTATAGTTAGGTATAAGTCTAAGAATTTACTTGCAGGTTCTTTATGCTGAAAAGTAATGCTGATTCTGATAGAAATGAAAGAAAACCTAAATAAAGGCAAAGAGAGTATAGTTATGAATTGGCAGCCTCAGTATCATTAAGGTATCAATTTGCTACATGCTGATGTATGGATATAGTCCCATCAAAATCACAGAGGAGCTATATCCATAACTTTTTTCCCCAATTTTTAATTTTGGGACAGGCTCTGTTCTCATTGCCTCACTGTCCATGCTGGGCTGAAACTTGCAATCCTCCTGCCTCAGCATCCCAGACTGCTGGGATTACAGGCATGTGCTGCCAAGCCTAGGTACACAGTAGGTTTTTGTAGATATCAATACATTCATTCTTTCTTCTCTTTGGAAGAGAAATTGAAATAAAATGGAAAGAAAGTTTTTGGAAATGAAGAATAAAATTATAGGATAGACACCGCTCATGAGATTTTATATAAAGTATAGTGAAACAAACAGAGTGCAATACTGGTGTATGGGCAAAGAGACAAATAAATAGAAAACAGCCACAGCCTAGCAATAGACCTAAACAAATATGAGCATTTATTTTTGAGAGAATTTCAATGGCATTTAATAGGGAAATTATAGCCTTTTTAACAAATGATATTTAAACAATTGGACAACCATATAGAGAATTTAAAAATAGAAATCTAAGAAAGAAAAACTGAAATTCTTTATTTTTGTTCACATCTTTCATTTTTGTATTGTGGTGCTAGAGATGGAACCCAAGAACACACACGTGCTGGACTTAGTTTCTAATGCTGAGCTACATATTCAGCTCTGGGATATCTCAAAACTTACACACTAATTAGCTCACAGTGGTAAAAGATCTACATGAAACACATAAAACTATGAAATTCTGAATGAGTGCACAGGAAAAATCGGCATGACTTCAAGATAGGCAAAATTTTACAAATGACAAGAAAAATCTGGTTCATAAAAGAAAAGTATGATGAACTGGGTCTTATATAATTATTAAAACCTCCCTTACAAAGGAAAGTTAAATAAGGAAAATACATGCCATAGACTTGGAGAAAGGATTCAGTAATAAAACACCTAACTTCTATTCAGAGTATATAAAGAAGTCTCAAAACTCAGCAATAGGATAAAGCAATCTATTTAGAAAAATGGCTAAAACATTTGAAGAGATATTCACCAACTGTATATGGTGGACCAAAAAGATGTAGAAGACCTTCAGACTAAGAGCAACAAGCACATAGAAACACATCCAATATTATTAGTTGCTTTAGAGATGTAACTTTAAAGCCAAAGTGGAAGTGCTGAGGTGTAGTCAATGCTACAGCATGTGCAGAGCTTGCCCTGGATTCAATCTCCAGTTCCAAAGGAAAAAATGATGTGATGTCCTGAAATATATATATTTCAAAAACTAAAATTCAAAAACAATGTAAATAGATAAATCTAATAAATCAGGTGCTGCTAAAGTTATAGAGCTCCTGGAAGCCCTCATGCAGTGGTAGGGAGACAGTCAAATGGTACTGCAACTTGGAAGATATTTTGGCATTTTTTTTAAATAAAAATGAACACATTTGTCACATAACCCACAAATCCTACTCAAGATATTTACCCAAGTGAAAAGAAAACACATGTTTATATAGAAACCTGTGAGTGAATACTTCTAGCACCATTATTCAGAAGCATCAAACAAATCTAGAACAAAACCGAACACCTCTCAGCTGAGGAATGACTAAATAGTCTATGACCCATCCCTCCAAAGAGTGTTGCTCAATAATACAAAGGACACACTACTGATATACAAAACAGTATGGCTACATCATGAATGCATGAAGTCCACAGAAAGCAGCCCCTCTGGAAAGTCAAAATACTCGATGCTGTCATTCCCATGACCTACTGGAAATGAAAAAACTGTGGTGATGGAGAACAAACCAGGGTGGGGGTGGGCAGCGTTTGGCTACAAGAGGTAGCAGGAAAACACTATTCGGGGAAGTGATGTGTCTTGGCTGTGATAGTAGTAACTGTCCATTATCAACCGCACCATCTTGTACACCAGAAGAACGAATTTTTCAAATGTAAATAAAATGTGACATTAAAAATTATTATTGAAAAAAGTACTCCTGAGTTTCTAGCGCACTAATACAAATTGGTACTGCCACTTCATAGAACAGTGGGCAGAGGACCAAGGTTTGGAAGGAAGGTAATTTGTGTGTCTGTCGTGGGACAGTGGAACAAATTCTGTGTATGGTCTGTCCACGGGGAGATGGCTGGTAATGCCCTGGGTGGCCAATTTGCTGCTGAGAGGAAAAACTGGAAGTAGTGGTCACGATTTGGGAATCCATCAGATTATGTGGCACTGAGGTTCCACAAAAGAGTGGCACCAGTCAATGTGTTTTCGGGACAGACTGTAATTCCATTTCCTCAGGCTCTTCTCTAAGTCTTCCTTTGATTGGTTCGCCCCTTAAATTCTTTAAATTTCACCAACTGTGATATCTCTGACTCTGAAGGACACTTACAACATTATTCAGCCCTAGATCCTGGGCCTCTGGCTCAGTATCTAGTCTGGTCCTCTGGGTCAAAATCAGTTCATTCTTTAAAGAAGATGCTGGAGCACCTTCCCTACTACCCACTAGTGATCACACATTGACCTACTGATGGCAGTCAACCTGATGCATGCATGCCGCTTCCTGCCCCAGTCTTGGTGACCTGCCTTCCTCCGGTTCAGCATGGGATGGTAGCCCCTGCATCACCAAAGGCTGACATGTCTGCTTCTCCTGACACCAGTCTGTGTCTACTGCAGTCAAGGTACAGCTTTGAGCCATGTAACCAGAAATATGTTTACTCACTGCTGCTCTGACATCTGGTATTTAGCGTTGATAACCCCAGGCTTAATGTTCTAAAAGCCAGATCGGCCTTTCCATCAAGCTCCCCAGGAACCCAGACGATTTCCTAACCAGGAATTAGTATGTTCATTTTATGGACATCCCACTCCCTTGGGCCAGGTTTGGAAGATGCCACCACTAACAAGCTCCTTTACCCATTCTTGGAGGGGAAACAGGTAATTGTTTCTTGTGGAGGAATAAAAGGAGTTGGATTCTTCTATTCATCCAGTGGCTTGGATCCCCACTGTGTACCACACTATCAGCATGACTGGGTGGAGACTAGAGGACAAGGTCTCTTCACTGTCCTGCCTGGAGGTCCTCCCCTTGAGTCACACTCCTCTGAGGGTATGAGTCCTCCTTCCTCAGGTTCCAGAGTCAGAATACAGGACACAATTTAGGGTGAAATCATTGTTAGATTTGGTCCCATCTGTTACAGGCCGGCCTATGCTGCTCACTTTTTATTGGACCCAGGACACTGCCTGGTACCCTTGCTTTGGGGATGCTGAGTTCCTTCCATAAGTCCTCTAAGCTCCTTCAGACCAGCCTGCAGAGGTCTGGAATCTCTTTTCAGCTCAGTGTTTATGGGGCTTCCCTAGGATCACAGCAGGAGCAGGCTTCTGTGGGGATTTCTCTATTCTAGGGGAAAACACACCCTCTGCTGTGAACAAGACTCTCACCTTTTTCAGAGCCCACCTATGGAAGTTAGGGACCACACAGCTCACCTCCATGCCTGGCATTGGTACCCTGGGCCTAGATTTCCTGCAAGGGACACCTCTAGAGGCGTGACTGGGTTCCTTCCTTCCTCTCTCTCTGTCCTCGCCTTAGTTCCTGGCAGAACCAAGCTGACCTGAGTGTCACCTGTCACACCCAGGCTCTGACCTGCTGCTGTTGTGAGCCCCATGTGGGGATGGTCTCTGTCCTGGACACTGGTCCCATGCCATACTCAGTGTGCTCCCCTCAGACCAAGGCTCTGACACCCAGGAGCTCTAGTCAGAAAAGGGCTGCAGGAGAGGGAGGAATAACCTAGCAAGCTACCATGCTGGGGTGCAGAGCTGAGGGCAGCACAAAGCAAGATTAGCCTAGGACCCTTTCCCTGGGGAGAGGCTTCCTCACTCAGCCCTCAGCATCTCCCCTTGACCTCACAAAGCCCCCTTGACCTCAGCTCTAATGATCTGAGGAACACGGCTTAGCATAAGGGCCTGATGCTAAGATCTCCTGAGGTGAACATGGGTACTCACCTGTAAGTTTTGTGCCAAACTGTGTAGGGACAGCCACAGAGCCATTTGTGAGTTATTTGGGAATTCTGTTTGGGCAATGTCTTCTTCAATCTCCCACAACCTCCCCTCAACCCCTAAAAGAGCCAAGCCCCTCTCTCCTACCCACACTTGCAGGATGGACCTCAGAACCAGACTCGCACACTCAGCATCCCCTGGGTGGACCTGGTGGAGGGGTGTTCTTTGCCCTGTGTGGTGCAGGGCTGTGCAAAGAGGCAGAGCTGCATGATTATTTAGGGGCCTCTACCTGCTGTGGGGCTTCCTCCTCCCACAGAGTCTGAAGTATACAACTGAGCCCGGGTTGTCTTTTCTGCCACCCAAAGCAGAACCTCAGAAGAAAGCTCTAACTTTCCAGCCTGGTCCCCTGGGGCAAAGGGAGCACTCACCTGAGAGTCATGCCCTGGGGAACAGAGGACCACAGAGGAAGTTCTGGATGATTCCGGATCCCATCAGGGTGTGGCTTCCTAAGTCCCCTAGGACTCACAGAAACCTAACTGAAGCCAGGTCCTGCCTCCTCTCCCCACAGAAGCACAGCCATCAGGACAAGGCTGCGACTCCCTGGACTGCTGTGCTGATACGGGGATGGGCTCATCCTCCCAAATCTCCCTGAGTGTGGTGCAGCTCTGATAACAGAGGCAGATCTGGATCATCTGTGGCTCCTCTAGCTGTGGAGGGATTTCCTTGGTCCCCACAGCCCCTCCCCTTGACCTCACTAAGCCTGGCCTTAGATCTTGCTCCAATCTGAAGCAGGAACCTCCAAACAAGACTCTACTTTCTGCTTAGGTCCCAGAGTGATGAAAGACGTTGCTCTCTTGAGAATTCTGCATGTCAAGGTGCAGGGCAGGCAGCAGAGGTTTTTCTGGAATGTTCTAGGACCCTCCCTCTGGCGCAGGGTTTCCTCAGTCCTCCTTCAGTCCTCCTTTCTCCTTGTCCCAACTCCTCCCAGATCCTCTCCATTCTACCCACCCGAAGTCTGGGGCTCTGAAAAAGTCTCAGACCATGCACTCCAGGTCCTTGAGCACAAATTTTCCAAAAGCCTATGAGGTAAAAGTGGGTGCTCACTTGAGGATTCTGTTCCAAAATGGATAGACCCAGCCTCAGACCTATGACTGACTTGCTTGGGACCCCTCTGTTTGGGCAACGGCTTCTTCCTTCCCCCACAGCATCTTCCCATGACCCCTAAATGTTAGAGACCACTACAAAGTGACTCTGAGCAGGATTTAATATTAACCAATTGACTTACCATGTTTCCTTGTGAGTTGTCCAAAGCTTAGCAACCCTATTTGGCGATGGGCAGTGGACTCATAATAAGTGAAACCCTGTGAGTCACTGGTCACCACTGAGGCCTGCACTGGCCTGTGAAACTGTGATGCCTCAAGAGACAAGATAAGGCCGCAGCTGCGGATGTCTAGTTCCAACCTCCATTTAACTACAAGGAGCCTGCTGCTGCAGGCTCCACATTCCTACAGTAAATATCAACCTAAAGATAAGGTCGTTCTCCTGATTGACATAATTTACTGCTTGGAAAAATATTTCCCATGGTCCTGCACAGATTCCCGCATTTTCTTGAATATTCCCCTCCTTGGTTTGAAAACCTGATAAATATGGGCTACCCAGAGAAGACTTGGCCTATACCCAGAGATTACCGAATGCTGTTAGAGAGTTAGACCCTCCTAGAGCCCTGAAATCTTTTTAATTGTCCCATTTATTTAAGCCTTTGATGTCCACTCATTTGGGAGATTGTGGGTCTGATCAGCCTGCAATAACTGAGGGTTATTTAACTTGATACCTAAAATAGCCACAGTCCCTGTCCACTCCACACACTTTCAGTGTGACTGTAACAATCAGACTCTCACACTCAGGGTCCCCTTGGGTAGACCTGGGGGAGGGGTTTTCATTGAAAATTACATAATAGTTATTCCCAGGAGAACAGAGCAGACACGGGTAAATCTGGTTTGTTTGTGAACCATCTCTCTGTGGTGGGGCTTCCTTACTCCCCAGAGCCCCCTAACATGACCTGTAACTTAGCCCAGCCCTCTGTGGTCCCCTCACTTGAAGCCAAGCACTCAGAAGAGACCTCTCTCTCTCCTCTCTGAACACACAAGGACACGACAGTGGATGTCACAACTGGCAGCATGCCTGCACTCTCCCAGGGCGGACTGAAGAAGGATAATGAGATTATTGGGTCCTCTCCTTCCTCCCCAGTTGTTACCTAGGTTCTGACAGAGCTGGGATTGCCATGCTCCATGGACACCTCAGGCCATAGCTCTAACTCTCAGGGTCTCCTAGGTCAAAAGAAGTCTTGCTTGAGAATCCTTCCTGAGGGTGCAGGGTTGACAAAGGAGGGAGACCTGGATTGTTTATGGACCTTGCAACACCCACAATGCAGCAAAGTAATGCCTTAACTGAGCTTGAGTCTCTCTGTTACCCTCACCTGAAGCAAGGGATCAGAACAAGCCCGGCAGTGAGATCTGACCCCACAGGTCAAAGATTCAGTGGAGGTCACATCCAGCAATGTGCCCAGGGTCTGACTGTAGGAGGAGGATGTGATTCTGTGTGTTCTCTGTGTCCTCCTGGGGGACACTGGACTCCCTTGGTTCCTAGCAGAGACTGGACTGCAGTCCTGCCCACCTGTCTGCTTCCCTCAACATCCAGTAGTGTTCTGTGGTTGCAGCCATGGGACTGGAGGACGTGTTTAGGCTGTCGCTGCTGTCCAGGCTCTCCAGCACTGACCTCTGGTGTTAGACTGAGGAGCCCAAGACTGTGATGACCTCTTCAAGGACAGCCATGCCCTCCTATCAGGTCTCTTCACCAGCAAGAGGCAGACCTGCCCACGCTTTCTTTCTAAAACACTGTTGTTTACGGGGAAGATGGTAAGCAGGGAAATGGGTTGAGCCCTGCTTTGGTGAAGTGACCTCATTTTTCATAGGCTGGAGCATGATTTGCACCATTCCACATCATTGAAAATTCAGAAGTTACTTTATATCTCTAGGAAACGTTTGTGCGGAGTATATATCAATCGAGAAGATGTGTGAAGTGTCCATGTAAACGACACTAATGGATAGTATATGTTCATATGTATTAGTTTACATTTTATACATGTCAAATTGATGTGTCTTATATTCATATTTGTACCAATACATTTCCATGTGGATGTAGGTACACTACATGTGCTTATTTGATTTAAAAACTCTACTGTAATTATGCATGATTCAATTTGTACTTCCTATTCTATTTCTAGTGAATTCTTTATATTCCATTAAAATAGTGATGGTTACAAAAGCCATTT
This sequence comes from Chinchilla lanigera, assembly GCF_000276665.1. Taxonomy (NCBI): domain Eukaryota; kingdom Metazoa; phylum Chordata; class Mammalia; order Rodentia; family Chinchillidae; genus Chinchilla; species Chinchilla lanigera. The sequence continues at coordinate 2,171,218 of NW_004955498.1, read as the reverse complement.
TTCAGGGCTGGGGATATAGCTCAGCGGCACAAGTGCCTGCCTGGCAATCACAAGGTCCTGAGTTCGATTCCCAGTACCAAAAAAAAATAATGAAAGCCATTTTTCACCCATTGGGGTGGTTTCGGGTGATTGTTAGCTCACTCCCTGCAGCCACACCCTCTCCTTTCTCTTCCTGTCATGAAGTTTCCCATATGTCACTGGCATCTCTGGTATGAGGTGCTGCCTCAGCTGATGCAGTGATATAGCTGCAGGAGTTTCAAAACTTTCCTCTGGCTGATGCTGTCATGGATACCTGTGCAGCCCTCAGCTTCCCTGCCCCTACCCACACTCAGGGACCAGCTCCACAGTCTCCAGTCTCTCCCAGGTCTTCCTCCTTCCTCATGTTCTGTGGTTTACATGGCGTTGCTTATGTGTGTTTGCTAAATCTCCTCTC
>NW_004955498.1:2163507-2170685 GCF_000276665.1 Chinchilla lanigera | reverse complement strand
TCTCTCTCTCTAATGCAGGGATATGTGCTTAATAGGAGGTGTCCTTTACCAGTTGTAGCTGCTCTAGGTGGGGCCTGGCCTGGTGCATCTCTCAAAGATCCTGTCCCTCACGTGTATGGTCTCTGGATTCTACTTAACCAGAGTAAAGGACTTGTGTGGTGTCAGGTGTTATGAAGGATTCCTGGCAGGGAAAGAAAAATATCAAGGAAAGTGCCTTGCTACCTGGTGAGTGAACACCATGTCTCCTGAGTGTTGTGACTGGCAGCAGCTCCTCACACACATTCAGCTCACTGCCAAGTTTCCTGCTTGGTAGACTTGGAGAGCACTTCCTAGTGTTTTAAAGGAAGACGGACTCTTGATGAACATTGATGAAAAAAGCAGACATACTAGAATAGTTGCCAGCTGGAAAACAGAGCAACTTGACCTTGTAACAAACCTTCTGACAGTTCCATTAAGAATGCAAGGACAGAAGCCTAACCAGGGTCTCCAGGAATTTACAGCCCATAGCCTGGTTTCACCCTGACAAAGATGAATGTGTTGATGGTTGATGAGGCAAAAGTCACACTTCTACTCATCTGTTTACAGAGAACTTTCTGGAGGTCTCCAGATTTCTACAGAGGAATGGAGCCTGCTATGACTTCCCATTTTGGGGACATTGCCTGACTGCATTACTTCCAATTCTGTAGAAAGAAGAGGCAGGATTTGACCCAAAAGGCTCCACTCATCTTGATGGATGTGCCTGCCTCCAAGATCTGCCTGAAAATTCCAGCAGGTAATTAGTAAGGTGACTGCTCAGCAATGCTTGGAACAGGGCATCTCTACTGAGCAGTTGCAGCAGGCATTCCACTGAAGCCAATTACAGAACTGGCTGTAAGATTAATATGTTGGGTTCCTTTGGGTGATTTTATGGTGCTCAGGACAGAGGTTGAGGTGCCTTGTTTAAAAAGATGCCCAATTCTGTGACCCTATGCCGTTCCCATTCCTATCTCTTTAGTCTGGTCTGCTTTTCTGATGCACCTGTACACAACAGAATGTAATGGAAATGCTGCCAGGTGACCACCCAGGCCTGGTCAGACAGACTCCGGAGATATGGCACTGCAGACACCAATCTTAATGCTTAGATCCTTGATCAATTTCAATTCTAGTTTAGTGCCAGGTGAGAGATATGGGTCTAGGTTCAATCTTTGGCAGGCGTAAAGCCAGTTTTCTTGTACATTTATTAAGGAGGCTATCTTTCTTTTACTGACAGAGTTTGGCCCCTTTGACAAAGATAAGGTATCTGAATCTGTTTGGAGTTGTTTCTGCATCCTGTTTCTCTTCCATTGATCCTCAAGTCTGTTTCTTTTTTTTTTTTTTTTTTTCTCTAATGGCATGTTCTTGTTATCACTATAGTTTTGTAGCATTACTTCAAATCAGGGATTGTAATGCCCCCTACCTAGCCCTTGTTGCCCAGAGCTGCTTTTGCTATTCTAGGTCTCTTCTGGTTCCATATGAATTTTAGGATTGATTTCTCTAGTTCCGTGAAGAATATTATTGATATTTTGATTGGGATTTCATTCAATCTTTATAGGAATTTCGGCCCTATGACTATTTTTACGATATTGGTTCTTCCTATCCAAGACCAGGGGCTATCTTTCCATTTTTTTTTTTTTGATATCTTCTTCTGTCTCCTTTATCAGAGTATTATAGGTTTCAATGTAGAGGTTTTTCACTTCTTTGGATTGATTCTTAAGTATTTCTCTTTTCTTAATGCTACTGTGAAAGGTGTAGTTTTCCTAATTTTTCTCTCAGTGAGTTTGTTATTGGTATATATGAATGCCATTGATTTTTGAATGTTGATACTTTACTTTGCTACACTACTGCATTTGGTTATTAAATAAATATAATATATACAAATAATTATATAATGTTATCAAATGCATTTTTTGGGGAATACAAGGCTAGTTCACTATGTCATAATAAATCAATGTAATAAATGATACTAATAAACTAAATTGTTTTGCAATCTTCTCAAGCTAAGCAGAAAATATGTTTGACAATAATATACGAGATTCATTTAAGATTAAGACTCTCATAGACAGAAAAACAGGAACCTATCTAATGCCAAACTTTACACGAAAAGACAAAATCCTTTCACTCTAAGACCAAAAATAACACAAGAATGTCTACTTCCACTATTTTTTTCAAAATGTAGTAGAATAATTATCACTGTATAGAGTAAGGGATATAAATAAGAGGCATAGAGATTAGAATGAATTAAGAGATAGTTATTCTCATAAGACATAGGAATCTATGTTGAAATCTTTAAGGAAACTTCAAGCAACTCTTAGAACTAGTAAGTGAATTTTTCAAGAGCCCATGTTAGACACAGTTAATACATAAACATTAATTATATTTCCATATAATAGTTATAAACTTTGGAAGCAAAAATTATTTAAATATCCTTTGCAATACCATCAGTGAATAAAATGCTCTTATATAAACTTTAAAAATGTACAGTATCTGTGTGCTGAACATTTAAAAACTGCCAACAAAAGAAATAAAGACCAAAATAAATGGCGAATCGTTCTGTGTTCTTACTAAAATGACCTATATATTCAAAGCAAAAGCAATCAAAATTACAATAGAAAATTTTTTGCATATATGGGTTAGCTCATCCAAAAATTTATCAAGCGTTCAAAAGAAACAGAAAAGCACAATTTTAAAAAATGGTAACAGATTTTGGAATGAGTGTTAACTTTGGAACACATGTTAAATTTGGACCATTATCAAAATGCTACACTTTATGCAGAATGAAATCAAACTCTATCATATATGTAATATATACATTATATATATATGGTAAATGACAGAATTAAAATTTTTCAAAGAAAACATGAGGTTGAATCTTCATGATCTCTCATTACGTAAAAAGATCTTGAACTTAACACCATGAGAATGAGTCACAAAAACGAAAAATGATAAATTACACTTACTCAAAATGAAAAACATTTGCATCAAGCAAGACAGCATGAAAAATCAAAGTTCGAATGGATAGAAAATATTTGCAAATCATCTACTCAGTGAAAGTCTCATATGGACAGTATAGAAAAGAACTCTCAAAAGTCCTTTGTTTAAAAAGCACAACTTTAATGTGCCAAAATTTATCAACAGACATGTAACAATGTGGACATTGCATAATGACAGAAGAATCAGTGCACTGAGAACACTAGTGAACCTATGTTCACCTAAAATTATAGTTGTACAATGCATGAAATAAAACCTAATAGGGCAAAGAAGTGAAATAGTCAAAACTATAATTGCATTTTGAGAATTTAACACTCACATCTGAGTAAATGATAGTAATCATAACATTTGCAGCTAAAAAAGGACCTGAAGGATACTTGTTAGCCTACACAAGGATACACATCATTTTCAATTGTATATGGAATATTCTCCAAAACTGAGCCATAAAATGGCCTTCAAACTGTTGAAGGCGTTGCAATCATATGAGTATGTCCACAGATTGAACGCATCATCAGAGCATGTGCTGTACAATTAATCTCCAACACAATAGTGTTTGGGGTGGAGTCCAAGGGGAGCAGTTTAGGTCATGAGTGTTTCATCCTCAAGAACTGATTGGTTTTTTTCATTAATGATCTGAAGGTTACACGTTTGATCATTTGCTTTCTTGCCTTATTCTTGCCTTTCTGTGAATGAATGAGGAAGCAAGGCCATGGGCAGATGTTGGGGCCTGGACTGCTGATTTCCTTGGCTTCCAGATCTGTGAGTCAGTTCATTTCTGTCCATTACAATTTACCCACTCTATGGAAGCAAAAATGAACTAAGATAGCATGTCCTCAGACCTTAATGGAATTAAACTAATGCAACAAAAAGTGACTGGCAATTTGCCAAATTTTTGGAACTCTATACTACCTTTCTACCAACTCAGATTTCACAAAATTATTCAAATTAATTATTCATGGGAATTAAAATAGTTGTTTCAATTTAATATAAATAAAAGTACAACATATTAGAATTTGTGAGATTCAGCCAAAGCCATATTTTAAGAGAAATTTATGTCTTTTACTGCTCATACTACAAAGAATAGAAAGATTCAAATTAATAATTTAAACTTCCACATCTACGTACTATATAAAGAAAAGTAAAATATATTCAGTGTGATACAAAGGATCTTAGAGATAAGAGCAGGAATTAGTGAAATTAAAATTAGAAAAAAGTAGTGAATAACAACAATAAAATCAAAAGTTGTTCTTTGAAAAGATCAGAGATGTAAAATAGTCAATGTTAGCCTGAAAGATTTTAGGGCTGTTTAGAAGCAATGGCTTTAAAACACAGATAAAAGTACAGGAAACTGTACATATAGAGCAAGATGGTACATGATACAGGAATCTGGGAAAGGGCAAAAAATGAAAAAATACACCTAGAACATAACCATAAATTAATGCATATCTCATGATCCAGTAATAATGTAAAATTGTTTAAAAGTGTGAAATAACCAGAAGATCCTTTTGATACACAGGAAATTTACGTACAGGAAACAAGGTGTCAACATGAAAAAAATAAATAAGCTTTGTATTTTATAGAAGTATAATGAAGAATGAATAGAGAATGTATTAATCCATATTTTAAAAGGAGAAAAACAAAAGTGCTCTACAACTATTCAATTGAAAACAAATAATTTATATGCCCATACTTTATATCCCATGATTTATGAGAACACGTTGAGACCAAAACAGCTAGCTAAAACTCAGGGATTTAAGAGTTTTATTTTTTTAAAGGTATGGACAAAATATACAGTGCTTACAGGAAGAAAAAAGAGGTGTATTTCTTCTAGGAAGGGAAAAATAATGTGGTGATGAGAAAGACCTTGAGACACAAAAGGGAGTTATGTGGAATTAAATCACTATTAGAGACCATTAATGACTGCAAGGACAGGGATATCTGGGTTCTCACTGTCCCATTCAAAGCATTGGGTGGAACAACGAAAGTGAACGGTTAACACTTATTTAAGGCAAAATAAGAAGAAAAAGAAGTGCGCAAAGACTGCTCCAGAAGAAAAAGATAATGTGAAAAGAAGCACCGTGCCAAGTGAGTGTGGGCCGGTTACAGCAGGGAAAGAACAGGCCCTGCAGAGGGAGGGCTGTCTGGAGAGAAGGCTCACAGCTGCCTGAGCTTAGTGACCTCTGTCTTTTCTATCTTCTTTCTGACACATCTGAGCCATGCCATCAGAAACTCGCTTGATCGCCTATCAGAAGGGTGGTATCAGCTGCATGGCTCGAATGTTGTGAAGATCCTGTGCAGGAGAATGAAGAGAGCATTTCCTGATTGGAATGAGGTGCACGGCTCAGAAGATGCTCTGCACCATGGCTTGAACCTGTGCTCAAGAGGTCTCCGGAACTGACAGGTCTTTCCCAGGTACCCAGCTGCTTTGCCATGCCCTTGTCTCCTACATCAGGGTGGGAATGAAACTTCTAAAATGAAGGAATTGTAGTTGTGGAAAACAAGAACATCACATAAGCATATGACATATATAACTCATAATAAATATGAATAAAGAATTGCAGTTCTCTCTACTTGGTATTGAATTGGTGACAGATAATCATCTATGGAGGAAATTGTTGATAGTTCTTGTAAAAATTTTACATCATTTTTGTGAAAATGAAGGAATACTTAAATAAAAGTACATTTTCAGGTAATATTTTGAATTGACAACAGGGATGGATGCAATACTTTAAAAATTTCTTATGAACTTTGAAAATCATATGTAACATCTGTAATAATAATTTAATCATAATAATATTTTCTGCAGAGATTGCAGACATATAAAAGACACACAGTCTTTTATAAACATGGGATCCAACCACGTCATGTACAATACTATTTACGTATAAATATACTTTTCCTTTGAAAACATGGGTTAATATTCACACTAGAGGGAAGGCTCAAAAACAACCTAGATCCTTACCTATGTAACAGTATATTAAAAAGTCTGATACTTTTGGTGAGGACACATAGTATGTGACACTGTATTAAAATGTCACACTTTTAGGGCTGGGGGATTTAGCCCAGTGGCAAAGCGCCTGCCTGGCAAGCGCAAGGTCGTGAGTTCGATTCCTGGTACCAGAAGAAAAACAAAAAAAAAAAATGTCACACTTTTGGATGAGTACACAGCACACTAGTTGTATTGTGAAGAACGTGTTCTAGTTACATAAATATTTGGAAGGAGAAATCAACTGACAACGTGGGCACACAAATGAATCAGTTGCTAGCAGACAGAGTTAATAAAACAATTCTTGAAATTGAATATCCTGTATTCAAAAACTAAGAATAAAATTAAACATGTAAAGCAAAGACATGGAAGGTACAAATATCCCAAGTAATCTTTAAAATGTGGAAACTACCATGTCTGACTTGAAAAATAAAAATAAAGTCTTCAAGTGGCAGATTGAATATGACAGCAAGAAAAATTGAACTTGAAGATACAGCACGAGAAATAGGCCAGAATGTAACAGAGAAATAGAAAAGCAGAAAATGAGTAACCATTAGTGAGGCATGAGGCAACTTCAGTGTCCTAATATAATGTACTTCAGGACCCCCAATGGAGAGGAAATACTGGGGAGAAAAGTGTGTTTGAAGGAATACTAAGTGAAAATTATCCAGATTTGTTGAAAACTGTAAACCCTCAGATACAATAACGTGACAGCATCCTAACAAAATACAACATGAAGAAAATTACGTGACATTCAATGAAATTGCTTAAAAGCAGTAATAAAGGGACTCTTAAAACTAACTACAGGAAAAATACTTATATAGGAAAGAAAATAAAGGTTACAGCATATTTCTCGTAGACAACAATGACAACCTGAGAGGAGAGGAATCAACCTAGACTTCTATGTCCACTGAAAGTACACTTTAAAACAAGATGAAATAAAGTACTTTTTTAGAAATGAACACCAAAAGATATATATTATACCAAATGATAACGAAAGTCCTGTAGGCAGAGAGAAAATGATACCAGAGAGAAATATGGATCTACATAAGGAAATAAACAGCACTGGAAATTACAAGTGTATGGGTAAGCATAAAGATGATATCCATAGTGTGTCAGTGGGTTTATTTATTTATTTATTTTGGTACCAGGAATCAAACTCAGGACCTTGTGCTTGCCAGGCAGG
>NW_004955498.1:2159467-2163352 GCF_000276665.1 Chinchilla lanigera | reverse complement strand
CTGAGCTAAATCCCCAGCCCCTAAAAGAATATTAGTAAAATGATAACAATGCATGGTGAGGTCTACATCATGTAGGAGTAAAATGTGTGCTGACAATAGACAAAAACTGAGAGGAAAATAGAGACAGACATTTGGTTTCTTGTATCTGTCTATTTCAGCTTCCAACTCATATGACCATGTTTTCATTTCTTTTTTATAACTGAGACTCCAGCACAGATACTAGCAGAGCCCATGCATGGCAGACATTTATCTTCACTTTTTTATGAGATGGAATCTCGATGTGTTTCCCAGGCTGGCCTTGAATCCCCAGACTCAAGTGACTTTCCTGCCTCAGTCTCCTGAGTACCTGGTTCACCACATCCAGCTTCAGCCATTTAACTAACAGTGGTCATTAGAAGTGTGGACGCAGTACAACTTGAGTGAACACTGTGAATCCAGACCAAAACCATTCCCTGCGCTCTGTTGAAGGAATTCACACAGGAATCTCTTTATCTTATGTTTTTAAACAGAACTAAGAACGCATCTTTAGTAATTGTATCAGTTTGCTCTTGTCAATGTAACAAAGTACCAATACCATGCTCATCTCAAAGAGCAGAAGTGTTTCAAACATTTTGACTCATATATATACAATGGTACCTATTTATGGATTACCACGTATTGTTTCAATACATCTATACATTTTAAATTTTAAATCAGAATAATCATGCCTATTTCCTCAAATATTTATTATTTCTTTTTGGTAAAAATATACAAAATCCTTTCTGGAAGCTTTATTTTATAATAAATTGTTACCTGTAATCACCCTATTATGTAAGAAAATGCCAGAATTTATGTGTCTTATTTATTTATTTGTTTATTTATTTATTGAGACAGAGTTTTGCTATGCAGCGCGGGCTGGTCTTCAAGTCACTTTGTAGCCCAGGCTGGCCATGAACTTGCAGCGATCCTCCTGCCTCAGCCTCCAGAGTGCTGGGATTACAGCCATGAACCACCTTGGCTGTCTACTTGTCCTGTTTAGCTTAGCAGAAGTTGACCAACTTCTCCCTAGCTCTCTCTCCCTCTAAGGTCCGCAGCCTCTGGAATCCATGGCCACACTCTCAACTTGTGTGAGATTAACCACTTTCAATTCCACATGTGAGTGAGATCATGTGTACTTGTCTTCCTGTGCCTGGATCTTTCCCCTTACCGACAGGCTGGTTTCATCCATGCTCTTGCAAATGACAGGATTTCATTTTTATGGGTAATATATTCTATACGGTACATTTGCCTTCTCCCTTCCTTAGTGGAAGGACCCTTAGTATGTGCCCACATCTTGCCTGTTACGAACAGATCTGCAATGAGCATGGGAGTGCAGATGCTTCTTCAGCATACTGCTTCCATTTCCTTTTCTGTACACCCTGAAGAGAGACTACTGGATGCTGTGGGAGTTCTGCATCTCATTGTTTTAGGAACCTGCATACCACTTTGCACAATAACTGCATTAATGTACATTCCCACCAAGAGTGTATGGGAATTTCTTTTTCTCTACTTTCTAGCCAGCACAGTAAAATGGTGCGATTTCACTCTCTTCACATTCTAGAGGCCAAAAGTCCAGTCAGTCTTTTTTTTCCAATCAGTCTTATAGTGCTAAAATGGGCAGGACCACTGTCACAACCACTGTTGATTCGTATTATTTGTTTTGAGACTCTGTATTACTTTGAATGTTCTTGCTTTGACTTTTTTATGTTGTGATACTGGTATATGCTACTGTTCTATTTATTTGTTTCTCATTTACTACTATCTCTAAAATAAAAATAAATAAATAAATAAAAATAAATAAATAAAATGGGTAGAGCTGGGGATGTAGCTTAGTGGCACAGCCCTCACACATGAAGCCCTGTGCTCCACAGCCAGCACCAAAAATACAAAACGGAAATAAGAAAAAATAAGCAGAACTTTCATTCCAACATCTAAAGCTATGAGCATGCCTGGGAATGTGACCTCATCATCCCAGTCTTTGTTTCTGTGGTCACAATGTCTTCTCTCCTTGTAGCAGTCAGTTCTCTCTAGAGGATATATTCTCTCTAGGAGATATATTGTCTCTCTCTCTCACTTATATATATATATATATCACGATTCAGAAGGTAGATTTACTTACAGTGGCCACCTGCAGGTCAGGTGTGCACGAGTACAAAAGAGCTATCTGCACACGGGAGATTCAAAAGATCCTATCAAAATTCCAAGACCTGGATCTCAGGGCAAAGGCCTGTCAAATTCTGTATCAGGAAACTGAAGGATCTGTTATGGAAGGCTGAAGGGTCTTAGCTGGAAGACTTAAGAATCTGCTCCAGAAAGCTGAAGAGTTTTTCTGGAAGCCAGGAGATGGATTTCCAAGGCAGGGGCAAAGACTGGGGCTCTTCCAAAGAACAGAAGCAAGCCTCCCCTCTCCCTTTTATATCCCACTCAGGCTACAAGCTTATTGGTCAATGCCACTCATAATTAGGTTGGGTCTTCCATCTTCAGTATCACCCAGAATGATGCGAAGCCAATCAGTTGTTCATTTCTGACTCAAGGTGAAAGCACAGTTAACTATGAGAGTCCACCCCTTGTCAATTTGATGACCAGGCACAGTTCCTTAAGCCATAGTTGGTCTCTCTTAAAGGCAACTTTGTAATTACACTTAACATGGTACAACTATCCTGCATAAAAGTGGAAATGCTCTAGTTTCCTCTCTAGAACAAAAGGAAAGTATTTATTTGAGGGATACCTATTCCTAACATTTTATAACTTGAACGTTATAATGTAGATTTAACAACACTTAAGAACCACTATTAAGTCTATGAGCATTATGTTACATAGAAAGCATATTAAGAGAGCAGAACTACAACAACCGTGTTCATTTCTATAAGTGATGATGGGGTCCTAGCCAGTATTTAGAACTACCTGCCACTACTACACATTCTATACTCTCTTGGCCTTCAGCAAGCACCTCAGCAGGTTTTTGTCCTTTTCTTGGTTAGGTAAGTCATATCTTCATTCCTGAAGTTTCTGGGCTATGTGTTACTCGCTTTTGATTGTAGGAATTCCATGACAGTGGATAAGGCTTCTGTAAGTCCACAGAGGGCAGTTTTTGCAGAATCAACATGTGCAGGGGAGGCAGATCCATACCCAGAATAACTGTTTATGTAAGTAAAGAAAAAGTGCTGTCCTTTCCATGATGGAAGCAATCCATTATAATTAACCTGCAAAAAGGTCACAGACTGATCACCCTGAGGACTGTGGTGCTATGTTATGGAGTCCACCTTGGCCTCTCCTCCTGGTATACTGGGCATTTAGAAATGTCTGTAAGCCAGGCATGGTGGCATATGCCTGTAATCCCAGCACCTGGGTGGCTGAAGCAGGAGTTTGAGACCAGCCTGGGCTACACAGTGAGTTCAAGGCCAGTGTGAACTATATAACAAGACCCTACCTCAAAAAAACAAAAAGAAAAAAGTGACTGTAGCAAGATCAGTTTTGTGAGTGGGAGTCCATGCTCCTGAGCCCAAGCATAACCTCCATCCCTGGCATGACGACTACTTTGTTTATGAGCCCCCTGGACAGTAACAGAGGTGGCTGAAGGAAAATATTGACTGCTATTTACAGAATGGATCATCCTATCCACTTGGTCATTAAAAGTTCTCTTCCAATGATATTAGATTTTGGTGAGGATTCACATGGGATTGACATCCCTTTATGTGATTTGACCACATGGAGAGGTCTATCCACATATCTCTTCCACTTATATCTTTGTCAGCCATTTTCCAGTCATGTTTCTTCCAAGTTACTGAATATCAAGGGGCAGCCCATTGGCTACAGTCCATGAATCAGTATACATTTCCACCCTACTCCTCTAATGTGTGTGTGTGT
>NW_004955498.1:2150014-2159367 GCF_000276665.1 Chinchilla lanigera | reverse complement strand
TAATGTGTGTGTGTGTTTGTGTGTGTGTGTATGTGTGTGTGTGTGTGTATTTTATATATATATATATATACATTAGATTTACGTTAATTAATGTTAGGCTTACAGTGGCCACATGCAGAGTCAGGTGTGGAAGGGTGCAAAAGTGTTGTCTGTGTCCTGGAGATCCGAAGGATCCAGCCAAGTCAAAGGCCTGGAGCTCTCTGTAGAGTCCAAGGCAAGTCCATATCAGGTAGATGAAGGGTCTGCAATGGAAGGCTTAGGGGTCTGCACCATAAAGTTGAAGAATCTGGGCTGGAAATCAGGAAACAGGTGTTCAAGGCAAAGGAAAAGACTGGAGCTCCTCCGAAGAAACAGGAGCAAGGCTTCCTTGTTCCTTTACTCCTTTTTCCATTCAGGCTACAAGCCTATTGGTTGGTGCTGTTCACAGCCAGGGTGAGGCTTCCATCTTTAGTAAATCCTGGCAGCCACACCCAGAAATATGAATCTGATGGGCATTTCTTACTCAAGCTGACACAAGAGATAACTAACACACCTCTATGTTGCAAATTTCTCTTCATTTCCTTTCTACACCCTGAGAGGTGTTTATTTTATTTCTCTGAGAACTGAACTGAATTCATGATTAGAGCTGCACTGACACTGGGAGGAATAGGAACAGGGTGGCCCATAGATGACTTCACCCTAAAAGCTTAGTCCTGACCTTGCTACTTAGTACACAAGGACCCTGGGAATTTCCCAAGTTAGATAGACCTCAGGGTCATCATGTATCAAGTGGATTTGACACACATTTTGGTTAGAGGACTGGTGGAAGGTAATAAATATATTAAAACCCCTGGCACAATTTCTGACATGCACTGAATAATTGGTAATAAGCAGTTGGTTCTAGTATTACTTTAACCTCAGACTCTATCTCTTTTTTGTGGAAATTCTGTGCGTGTGTTACCCACGGAAGCTGTGATTCCATAGGAAGCTGAATAGAAATTCCCACAAAAGATGCAACTCAGTAAACACTCCCCTCCAAAGTGTTCTCTCCAGTATGATGCATTACAGGAGTCGATACTGAGGACTCTGTCCTTGCTGGGATAAACTAATTCACAGCTGCTGGAATTTGGGTGAAGAACCATATTCACCTCCCTGCCAGGCTGTCTTCCACTGGAATAACTATTTTCAGTCGTGTCACCTTCACCAAATAACCTTGTGTCTCATGAGGTTTCTATGTCAATGGAGCTTAAAAACATGGCTTTTCTAGTGATAAGGCCAGCTCAGCACAAATTAAGTTCCATAAACCTTCAAGCAAAGCTTCCATATCCTAACAAGAAGAGCGTCAATTTCCTTTGTATGGGAAATAATTAAAATTTGGCCCAAACTGAATCCTGGTATAAGTACATGGGAAAATTCTCACAAACTTTGAGCAGGCTCGCTGGCAGGACAACCTCTTTGGCAGGCAGTGATCTGTTCATTTCTGTAAGTGGCTGATGCCACTGGCCAGATCCTGACATGCATCTTGGAGGAGCGTTCAGGCAAAGTGGACTCGTGGAGATGTTGCCTCTAGGGAAGCCAGTCAACTGGGGCACTTCAACCATTGGAAAGTGGATACTCCCGGCAGAGAGGAGGACCCTTTAGGGCCTCACTTCATCTGAGAGTCACCCTTATCTCTCAAGACATCCTTGCAGAGGCTGGGAAAAAGTCCCCTGCTTCTTCCCTATGTCTGAGGATAGGTGACAAAGGGAAAATTTAAGGCTACAGAAGTATGTGTTCTGTGGAGGGCTTTCCATCTACACTCATGGAGATGCCTAGGGGATGGAGCTCGGGACTGTACATTTGCTGGATGGATTCAAGTTCCCTCATAATAAGGCTATCACCTCTCTGAGATCAATTACCCACAGCTGAGAGAGTGGCCTCATCTGGACAGTTCTGCTCAGGTGTCCTGGGGTGACTGCAGGTGTAAAGTAGATGTCTGTAAAAGACCACCTGTCTGTGTCCTCAATCATCACTTAAGGTCCTCACCTTGACCCTTGGCAGAACCTGGGACATCTGTGTGTCTCCTGACCAGGTGGGGTTGCCTGTGCCAACACAAAGACCCCATCTCAGATAAAGTCCATTGTAGTGAGCTCTTCAGGGTTCTCAAAAGAAATAAGCAGGCACCCTTTTTGTCACCCCTACATGGAGACTTCAGTGGTGACTGCAAGACCTGCACCCATCTCTCCTGTGATTCAGGACCATTGTAATGGTTTAAGTCCCCTGATAGTTGCTGGGATCATAAGCAGGCCCTTGGGGAGGTGACTGTACCATGAGGGCTTATAGATGACCTGATGTTAGGTGTTGGGACTTTTAGGCAGAGGAGGGTCAATGGGTGTGACAGGGAAGTTATGTCTTCCTCCCTGGCTCCCCTCCTCACTCTGCTTCCTGGATGACTGGAGCTCAGCAGCTTTCCACCCACCAGGTCCTTCCTCTCTGCTGTTCGCCTTGGAACTGGCTGACTATGAACTGAATCCTCTATAAATTGTGAGCCTGAATCAACTTTTTGCCATTAAACTGGTATCGGGTATTGTGTCTCAGTAGTGAAACATAATTAAGATAACACCTATGTGCTTCAGTAGTTTCTGCATGGCCTAACTTTCCATTACCACTCCTCCAGAGAAGGAATGATCTCTTTCTTTGATATGAAGAACTCATCTCCCTAATAACTCTCCACCTTACTGCCTTTGGTGGATGTGAGCAAACCACGTAGGGCCTCTCGGGTCTGATCCATCAGATAGTCAGGCTATAGACATCCACAATCCTTATGAATGGCCCATAGCATATATCAGGCAGCCTTGGAGTCCTCTGTCTGCTGACCATAGCTTACTCTGTTGACTTGTGCTCACCTCTTGGACCAAGAGCTCTGTAAGCTCTCCCACCTGCATTCACTTAGAACTGTGAGCAATTTACACATAGGCCTGCTCACCTGGAACTCCAGGCTGATAACAGCAGAAGCCAGGCTCTGAGGGATCCCTAGTTTTACAGTTTGGATTACCTTCAATCCTTCACTGGTGCAAAATTGTGGAATGGGAAGGAACAGCAGCTCAGCTCCTCCAAGATTAGAAATCCAGAGTCTGGAAAATCACAACTTGGGAGAGAAAAATAAATTAAAGAAAAGACAAGTCCCTGGGAATACAGAAGGAATTGACAGGAAAAATAAAAACTACAGAGAAGTTGGAGATAGCTGCAATGCAGAGAAAGAAACTAAAAGCCTGGACTTTATCACTGATTCCTGTCTTGTGGGAAAAGGGACTGAGTCTGTTGAACGGAAGTGAAACATGTGGACTCAAAAAGTTCCCAGGGAAAAACAGTGGTGTTTCAGCGAACCAGCAGTTGCAGTAATCTGTCGGGACATTGTGGAGTTCTGATCCCATAGAGTTCTTCCACAGGAAACACTGCATGAGCAGCCCTTTTTCAGGTGCCTGCTGTATCCCTGGATTGTGCGTGAGTTTGAGTACTATCCCAGGAAAGTTCTGAGTGTTTGAACCTGGGCCTCAGAACAGCCACAGGACAGCTTCATTTCAGGGTGCACAATGTTACCTTCCCACAGTGACTGGGTAAAAGACATTCTCAGGAAGAGACCTGGGCAGGGAGACCCCATGAAGGGTTTGAGCTCATTTGGGAAGATCACAGGGCACACCCCTTTGGTTAGAGGCCAGGCCCAGACTGAGTTGCTCTGGTTTTGAAAATCTCCAATTGGTTATTCAAACCCTTGCCTTTCTGCAAGTACCCAGCACGAATCTCAAGTTTGGCTGCCTTCCTTCTTGCCAGTGTGAGCAGGGACACACCTTAACCTGGAGATGGCTACAATCTGAGAAAAGCAGAGCGCCCTCTGAGAAAATGGAGAGTTGCTTGACTCCAAAATTCTAGATCATGGAAGGAAACTATTCCTTCAAAATCAGATAGAATTTTTTCCTTATGTTTTAGTCAACTCTTTCCCCACTTCTTTTAATTTTAATATTTGTTTACTTCTATTCTTCATAGAATTTATTTTCTCCCTTTTTCTATTATCTTTAATTTCTCATCAGTTTTTTCTGTTAACTTTAATTATCCCTATAAATATCCATCTAGTCCTTAATAGCATCTTTTGTCAAACTTCTCTTTCTTTCTCACATCCTATAGTTTAACACTGAATATTCTTCTTTTTGCATTACCCCCTTGCAAGCCCCCTATGTCTTTAATGGTATAAATGTAAAACTTTATTAGACTTTATGCAGTTACCTCTATAGCATTACTGTTGAATTTTTTCTACCATTATCATAAGTATAGCTTTCATATTTAGTACATGTAAGCTGTATGCCAATATCTGAGTTGCCTTAATATTTATGCTATAATTGTGGGTCTCAATTATATGGTTAAAGGTGGCACCTTATTGCTTCTTATTGTATATTAATATGCAATTAAGCTTGGATGATAGCACTGTGAATGATTTGCTTGACATTGCAAGGGTCACAAAACTGTTGCTATTAATAGGTTTTCTCTGTATGCCAATACCCAGATTACTTTTGTGACATTAATAGAATTAGGGAGCCTTCACAGAGAACTTGTTGTTGGGGCATTTTCACTGCATCTCCCCTCCCAAATTAACAAAGGTGGGCAGACCTAGGGCAGAGACAAAGGACTAGAGCTCACTATGTCCAAAGTATATCACTGAAAAAGTGAATAAGTGAAGAAATTTCTATAATAGCAACAAAGTCTGTCCAGTATTAATGTCAACCACTGCAGCACACAATGAAACAAGCAAACAAAGAAATAAACCATAGAAACATGAGAAGGTAAGGCAAGAAAATGCCTCCCAAAAATCCCACCTCTCCTAAAGGCAATCAAGGAAGAATTGAGTGGGGAGTAACATAAGCCATACACCCAGTTTACTTGGTCAGATAACACAAGAGGTTAGAAAATAGAGGAAATAGGTGCTCAGGGGGCTCACAGCAGATATAACTAAACAGATAATGGAAGTAATAATCAAAAAGATCAAGGAGCTTTCAGAAGACATTAATAAAAACTTAACTATGCTAAACACAATGATACAAAACATGAATGAACACCTTAGCAAAGATTTACAACCCATGAAAGGGTTTCAATCAAAAATTCACAACACTAAAATTGTATTGGA
This sequence comes from Chinchilla lanigera, assembly GCF_000276665.1. NCBI lineage: Eukaryota > Metazoa > Chordata > Mammalia > Rodentia > Chinchillidae > Chinchilla > Chinchilla lanigera. Next base: position 2,154,233 of record NW_004955498.1, on the reverse strand, counting down.
ATTGTGGGAAGCAGAAGTGACCAAAAAGACATAAAAATTCTGAATAATCCAGTATTAGTCAATGAAAGGAGGAAATTTATTTTTTATTTTTTAGCTTCTTTTTTGTATTTTACATTTGTTAATTGTAACAAGTTAAAATGGCATGTTGATCAATTTTCCATCTGTGACAAAATAATCAGCTTAAAGAGGAACGTTTTTTAGGCTTATGGTTTCAGTCCCCAAGGACTGCTGAGCCCCATCACATTGTGACTTTTTTTTTTTTTTTTTTTTTTTTTTTTGTTTTTCTCCGGTACCGGGAACTGAACTCACGACCTTGCGCTTGCCAGGCAGGCGCTTTGCCACTGAGCTAAATCCCCAGCCCCGTGACTTTGGAAAGGCAGAACATCATGGTTGCCAACATACAAGAAAAGGGGCAGGGTCCCAAATACCTCCTTTAAGGGCACACTGCCAGGGACCTAACTTCCTTTCTTGCTATTGGTTCCACCAACTCCCAGTAATACCACAGGCTACAAACCAAGATTTTGTTTAGTATGAGAATTTGGGGTCACTTAAGATCCAAGCCCTAGCAAGTAGCTTACAATAATAACGTTATTTCTTCTTCCTGTCTCAATTCTTAATTTTCTCGTACAAGATTCTGTATTACACTGAAGGCAAAACACATTTTTGAAATAAAAGTAGTTTTTCTATAAAAGAAAATATAAATGCCTCCCTAACTTCAACAGTGAAAGTTATTGTTGTCTCTACTGTTTACAGAGTTGCTTGTGACCCCAAACAGTAAAATATGAGATTTTACATTTACTGAAATACAAAATAGTATGCTAGGAATATAAGAATACAGTAAAAATGATATAAAGGAGGCTGCAACTCAGCAAGAAGCAGCAAAAGTGACCAACTGTCCTTGGTGGCAGAAAACTACTTAGCCAGAGTGCATATTGGGCCACTGGAGAGGAAATAAAATGGGACACTTCACCTTTTGGCCAAATGAAAATGTTATTTTTCAATCCTGTTCTGCTTGAAACAAAACGATAAATGTAGGTAAGATCAATTATCCCTTTTTCTTAGGCTGGGGATTTAGCTCAGCGGCACAACGCCTGCCTGGCAAGCACAAGGTTGTGAGTTTGATTCCCAGAACCGAAAAAAAAAAAAAAAAAAAAACTTTTTCTGGTGCTAAGAAAACATCTTTTGACACATCTTCCATCTATATCCCAAATGTTCTTCTGAAATTTATCTTTTAAGGCTTCTTTTGGTTTTGTTTTGTTTTGTTTGTTTGTTTGCTTTTCTTCCGGTACGAGGAATCGAATTCACAACCTTGTGCTTGCCAGGCAGGTACTGTGCCACTGAGCTAAATCTTCAGCCCCTTAAGGCTGCTTTATAACTTCACTTAGTTATTTGGTTTCATGCTAACATACATTTACTCCAAATATGCTCCGACCATTCTTTCATTTTAGGTTGTGACATATAAACAGGAAATAAGATCTCTGTATCCCATCTTCACCAACTTTCTGGATCTGAATTTGCAGCTAATTATAGGGCACTGCCTCTCTACCTACTCTTCTGTGTATATACACATATATGTACAAAACTGCCCAGCAAGTTCTTTGAACATATTAGCAGATGCTATACATTTTAAATAAATTTTCCTTAATTAACCAAGCCTTGAAAACTTGATAAAAATGTTAATTATCTTAAAATAGTTGAGGTTCTTTTCCCCCTTAAAGTCTAAGCCAGAATTTGTCTTTTGTAGAATACCTATTTTTATTCCAAGGAGCATGTGATCGATTCCCTGTCAATCAACTTTATTTTCAGAAATCCCTTTATAAACAGAGCCAGTTTCTATTAAATTGTGTGATGGCATTAGTCTTTAAATCACCTTTTACAGGCTGGGCATGGTGGTGCCTGCCTGTAATCCCAGCACTCAGGAGGCTGAGGCAGGGGGATCGTTACAAATTCAAGACCGGTCTGGGTTACAAAGTGAGCTCAAGGCCAGCCTGAAGAACATAGTGAGACCCTGTCTCAAATAAACAGAAAAACAAGCAATAAAAAACGTCTTTTACAAATAAATAAAGGGAAGATGAATAATATTGGGATATGCTTGTTGAATATTAATTGTGAAATTTCTTCTTTCTGAATTTTTTTCCTGCTGCATTTGCTGCTTTTTCAGACATGATCTCGGAGTACTTCCTTCAGTTATATCTTCTGAACTCAGAAGCAGCCAGCAGTTCTTCCACAATAGTCCATTTCCTTTGCTTCTTGAGAATTCATGAATGGTAGAAATCAGCTGGATTGTCAACAATAGCTCCAATCTGAAAGTACTTAGGGAACCCATCTCGGTCATTTTTCTTGTAAAATCTCTTTGGGTCCATGCTTGCTCTCATCTTCAGAGCTCTGAGATCATTTTTAAGTTCACTGGTCAGTTCTGGAGCTCTCACACGAAACCAACCATCACCTGCAGCTTTTGTCGTTCTTTCCTGCGTTTTTTCTGAAGTTGACATTTTGATTCACTACATTGTGGCACACAGTCGTTTTTTTCAAAATCGCGTGTAATAACAGCTTTCTGTAGAAGTTCATTTTTCTTTTTCTCCTTGATCTGTGTTAGAATATTCTTTTTAGACTGAAGTTTTTTCTGCATTGAAATTAATATACACACCACCCAATTCCTTGATACTCAGACCAGGGTCTATACTGCTACTTGTCAAATTCAGAAGTTTACACTCTGTGTTATTTAGTACGTCATCTTCACCGCTACACTCACTCACCTTTATTTCTGTCACTGTCTGATGGTTCTTCTTCACTGTTTTCATCCTCTTCCTCTTCTTTTTCTTCCTCCGTGGTCACCTCACTTGCCTTATCTTCCAAGTAAAAACTTTTATCAGCATTCAACACAGGAGTTGTGTCAAAGACAAAGAATGCATTGTCGTGAGATGTATTTTCTGAGTTTCCATTTTATGATGCTTTTTTGACACTATTTTCAACAAAACACACGAGGTCCTCTTCACTTTCACTGCTTTCAGATGGCTGGCTTTCATCACTGCTGAGAACTGGTAAGACAGAATCATCTGTATCCTGAGACTGGTTGAGCTCAGGTTTGTTAAGTTTGGTATCACATTCAAGATCTACACTCCTTTCACTGCTGTTAACCTCACTGACAACTTTATTTGTAGACTCTTCATCATCACCACCATGACCACTGAACTTTATCAGGTCATTTATTTTTACGGTACTCTTTCTGTCTTCATTCCCTCTGTTCACTGCTGCAACTGCAAATGATTGAGCTAATGATTTCATTACAGCCTCACAGTTCAGATTTGAGGACTCCAATGGGGCTTTATTATTTTGAGGGGTTGAATGCTTTTGAGGGACAAACTGCTGCAGGCTGGTGTCCTGAAGTTTAGAAAGAAATTTCAACTGAGAACTTTTATCATTTTCCTTTCTCTCATCTATTACTCTGTTTTCCTCTTCATCCAAACTCTGCCTGGGATATGAATTCTCTGACTTCATAGAAATATCCATGAATCCCTTTTTATTCTCTGGTACAATCTTAGTATATTTATTATCAGCTTTTGCCTGTAATTTCCTTGGCATAATCCTGGGTGTTCTTTTATGTGTAATTCCAGGGAATGAAATGTCAGAGCATGATGAGTCAGCATCAGATACAGCTTCTGCATGTGATTCTTGTCTTTGACCTGTTAGAGGTTTAGCCGTACTTCTGGTTCTTGTCATTTCTGGGGAAGGCACAATTTTACAAATGCCCGAAGCATGAGATTCTGCTTCAGAGACAATTTCTTCAGCAACAAAGTCATTTAGTTGAGTTATTTTCTGTTTTTTTCTTACAGTGGACACTGGTGTCAGTGCCAGTATGATCTGCCTTCTCCTAATTATTCTTAGAATAGTTCCCTGTATCTCAGGCCCTGAAGAAAAATTTGACTCTGTATCAGAGAACTCTCCACCAGTAGATGGTTCAGTGTTCTCTGCTAGAGAGCCTGCTGTAATCCTGTTTTTCCTCTTCTTGGTTTTTGGAATTCTACAGATTGGATTTTGTTTCCCAGCAGTTTGTGAGTCAGCTGTGATTTGGTTATCAGGTCTAGATTCCTTCTTGCTTTCCGGATGTGCCTGGATTCCAGCAGCAGCAGTACTTTTCTGCTGGCAGCTGGCGGCCAATGTGACTTGTATTATAGCCTGAGAACGTCAGAAATTTATTTAAAAAAAAAAAAAACTATCA
>NW_004955498.1:2134546-2149864 GCF_000276665.1 Chinchilla lanigera | reverse complement strand
AAAAAAAAAAAAAAAAAAAAAAAAAAAAAAAAAAAAAAAGAAGTTCGAAGAATATTTAATGATAAAGTCTTTGAATGCTTTAAAAAATTGAAAGGAAAACAGTACTACCAAAGTCATTCTTGGAAGCAAACATTACCCTAATCCCAAAAGCAAAAAATGATTGAACCAAAAAAGACAACTATAGGCCAATTGCTTTAATGGAAATAGACACAAAATCCTCAAAAACATACTGGCAAACAAAATGCAGCAAATCATCTAAAAGATCATACACCATGACCAAGTAGGATTTATTCCAATGATGCAGTGATGGCCCAACTTACACAAATTGAAAATGTAATACACTATATAAAAAAGCAAAGACAAAAAATATAATATTATCTCAATTTATGTAGAAAAAAGATTGGATGAAATTCAACATCCACTGATGACACACCTCCCCCAAGAAAACAGATAAGGAAGAACTTCATCTCATTCTGAATAAAGCCATCTGTGATAACCCAATGGTCAAATACATATTAGATGAGGAGAAGTGAAAACTTTTCTCTCTAAAGTCAGAAGCAAGACAATGATGTCCATTTTCACTATGTCTCTTCAATATAACTTTTGGAATATTAGCCAAAGCAATCAATCAAGAAAAAGAAATTAAGGAGACATATATAGGAGAAGAATAATTACATTATCATTACTTGGCATTGATATGATCCTCCACATAGAGGACCACAAAAACTTCACCAAAAAACTCCTAGAATAATCACCCAAATTCAGTGACATAGAATTACAAAGTGGCAGAGTTTACAAAGTCAACACACAAAAATCAATAGTGTTCCTGTATACCAGTAATAAACTCACCAAAAGAGAAATAAAGAAAATAATACCTTTTACAATATCATCAAGAAAAATGGAATACTTAAGAATCAACATATCCAAGGAAGTGAAATATCTCGGTGAAAAAGGAGATGGAGGAGGATATCAGAAAATGGGAAGATATCCCCCTGGGTAGGCAAAATCAATATAGTTAAAATGGCCATATGTCCAAACTGTTATACAGATTTAATGCAATCCCAATCAAAATACCAATAGCATTTCTCACATAAGAAAAGAAATCAATACTACAATTCATATGGAACTAGAGGATTTCTAGCAAAAGTAATCCTGGTCAATAAGACCAAGGCAGAAGGCATCACAATCCCAGACTTCAATATATACTACAAAACTACAGTGATCAAAGCAGCATGGTACTGGCAAAACACACACACACACACACACACACACACACACACACACACACATAGACTTGTGGATCAGTGGAACAAAATAGAGTATACAGAAACAACTACAGGCACTCTCTATTATCTTATATTGAAAAGGGGCCCAAATGCTTTTGCTGGAGGAAAGAGATTTTCTTCAACAGATGGTGTTGAGAAAGCGAGCTACTCATGTGCCGAAGATTGAGCATACACCTATATCTCTCATCATGCACTTAAACTGAAATCAAAATGGATCACAGATCTAAATATTGAAACAAATAATCTGCTGGAAGATGAAGTAGGTAAAACCCTAGAAGACATAGGTTTAGGCAAGGACTTTCTGAACAGAAGCCTAGGTACGCAAGAAATAAGACCAAGAATCAACAAATGGGATCATATCAAATTAAAAAGCTTCTGCACAGCAAACAAAACAACCAACAGAGTGAAAAGACAATGTAAAGAATAGGAAGAAGTGTTCCAAGCTATTCTTCAGAAAAAGAACTGATATATATAATATATAAAGAACTCATAAAAATTAGATTCCCAAAATTAAAACTCCCCATGAAGAAATGGGCTTTGAAGGGAATGACACTCATCAGATGAAGAAGTACAAATGACTAATAAATATATGGACAAATGTTCAACATTGCTGATCATTCAAGAAAAGCAAATTAAAACAACACTGAAATTAAATCTCACACATGAAAGAATGGCTATCTTTAAAACAAAAAAAAACTAATTCCATATACTGATGATCATGTGAGGAAAAAGAAAGCTTCTTGATTGTGGGAGTGTAAAATGGTTCAATCACAGTGGAAATCATTCTGAGATTATAGACAAAACTAAAACCAGAAATCACATTCAGCTCAGACATTTATCTTCTAGGTTTCTTCCTGAGATAATTAAAGGCATCATTTAACAGCGGTACATGCCTATTCATGTTTATAACAGTACAATTCACAATAGCTAAATCCTGAAATGAGCCTACATTTCCATCAGCACATCCATATGTAAAGAAAATATGGTGTTTATGTACAATGGAGTGTGACTCTACCATAAAAATATAAACTTGAGTCCCTTGTAGGAAAACTGATATACCTCAAGATCATACTGTTAAGTGAAATAAATCAGACATACAATTTAATATCCTTAATATTGCATGGTTTCTTTTATATGAGAAATCCAAAATACAAATGAAGATGAAAGACAGACAAGAGTAAATAGTGAGATAGCTGTTTAGCATATTGGAAGGAACCTACTCACGGAGAGAGGGGTAAGAGGGGAGGAACATGAGATAAAAAAAAGGGAATTCTGAAGTTTGCACATGCACCAAGTCCCTCTGAGCAATGTAAGTGTTATCATTCTGTACTCCAAACATCAGGTCATTCACCTATCAGGCATTTTCCCCCCAGTTCTCTTTCACTTTCTTTTTCACTCTGATGCTAAGGATCCAAAGGATATATGAAGGAGATTAAAAAAGGAATTAAGATATGTCATGCCAAATTCCCACAATAAATTTAACCATTATTTGAATTAAGATGTGTCGTGCACACGTACCAACTTCTCACAATGAATTTAACAATTATGTACTGCAAACATGGATTAATAAAAAGCCCTTCAGTTCTCACACAAGCCCCTTACCTTGGTTCCCAGCAGGTTCTGGCTTGATCCCTTTGCTGACAAGGTGTGTGTACCTCCTCCCGTGACCTGGTGACAATCCTCACACCAAAGCGGATTTCCCTGAGACGAGGGAGACAAAAATGAAGATACAGCACATCTGGACACCCCTGCATGGGCTTTCCCAGGCTGAGAGAATGAGTAGATTCCAGACACCCAGGCACCATATCCAATGTTTTCCAGGGCTGATGACTGGGACAGAGATGGCTTCCAAGGGCCCCAATGTTGAGGTGGTGTGGGTGCCATTTCCTTCCTATGGGTCTGAAGCTTGCTTGCTGGAAGAGCCTGAATCACCATCTCTGTTTACCTGAGCCTGTGCCCTCACACCAAGGCTCTAGTTACAGGTCCCCAGAAACCAAATGAGGGAACCTGGAAACTGTGATCCAGGTCTGACAACAGAGAAGTGTTTGGTTGTTCAGAGACCCTGTCTCTGTAATGGATCTTTCTCACTCTCGTTAGATGCTCACCTGAACTGGTAACAGGTTCTCTGCTCCAATGTCATGAAAGTAAGATCTCAGAACAAGATAGTCACCTGACCCCAGAGGTTGAAATCAGTGGATGTCGCAGACATACCTTTCAGGGGACTTCACAGAGCTGACAGGAGGTACTGAACCGGACTGTCTTGGAGGTCCTCTGTACTCCCAGGGACCTCACCTTGGTCTCTCCCAAAGCCAGGTTCCCAGGTCCCATGTCAAACCCAGTGTGTTCCCTTTTGGATAAAGTATCTGATACTCAGGGATTTCTAGCACGGAGAGGTCATCATGGGCTTGAGGAGTGGACCTGGAGTGACCTGGCAAATATGTCCCAGGTACAGGGCTGACAACACAGGCAGGTATGTATCATCTGGGGACCCACTACCCGGCTCAGGGCTTCCACTTACCCACAGACCCTCAACTTGATCTAGCTGAGCCCAGGTTCTCTCCCTTGCTCCCACCTCAAGCAGGGAACTCAGAACCAGGTTCTAAATTCCAGGAGTTCCCTGAGGCCAAAGGGGGTGCTGCCCTAATAATTCTCCTCTGCACATTGCAAAGCTATCAAAAGAGGCAGATAGGGGTTATTTTCAGACTTGAACCTGGGATGGGGTTGCCTCTTTCATGTGTAGCCCCTGAATTTTTTTTTTTTTGTATTTTTTTTTGGTTTTTTTTCTGGTACCGGGAATTGAATTCATGACCTTGAGCTTGCCAGGCAGGCGCTGTGCCGCTGAGCTAAATCCCCAGCTCCCTAGCCCCTGAATTTAATGTAAGCAATCTGCGGCCCTGTCTTCCCAGCCCAACTGAAGGGCTGAGCTCAGAACAAGGCTCAGACTCGCAGGGCTGCCTGTGACAGACCTGCAGGAGGGGCTCCTCCTATCATACCTGCCCTTGTATAATGCAGGGCCCACAGTAGAAGCAGATCTGGATTATGTGTGGAAACTCCATGTAGAGTGAGGCCTCTCACTGTGACTTAATTAAGCCCAATCCCCTCTGCTCCTCCTACCTGAAGCAATCCTCGGAACTAGGTTCTTACTCTCCTCTCCTGGTACCCTCAGGTGACATGAGGGCTCCTCTGAGAATTTTATCCCAGTGCTGTGCTGACAACAGAGACAGAACTAGGTTAATATGGGAACCCTCTCTCTCAGGCAGGGCTTCCTCACTCTGCTTTCAACCTTCCCTTAACCTACCAGACCCCACGCCTTTTGTTCCCCCACCTGAAGCTCAGTCCTCAGAAAAAGGTTCTGACTCTGAGTACACAGTCAGGAGAAAGCGGACACACTCCTGAGAATTTGGCACTGGATGGTGCAGGGCAGGCAAAGGAGGCTGTTCTAGAACACTGTGAGATTGTCTCACTGGGGTGGGGATTCCTCAGTATTTCCCACAGGACCTCACTTGGGCATGCCAGGCTCTCTCTGCTCCTCTCACCTGAAGCTCAGTCCTCAGAACAAGGCTCTCAGGTCCCAGGGATGACAAAGGGAGCCTCTCCAAGAATTGTGTGCCTCCTGCTGCAGGCCAGGCAATAGAAGCTTTTCTAGAATGTTCGGGAACCGCCTCTCTGGAGCGGGGTTTCCTCAGTCCTGACTCACCTTTCACCTTGACCTAACTGAGCCCATGTCCTCTTCACTCCTCCCTTCCGAAGCCCAAAATTTAAAACAAGGTTGAGACTGTACACTAGCGGTCCCATCAGACAAAATCAGACCCCCACTGAGAATTGTTCCCCAGAGTGCAAGGTTGACAGCACAGGTAAATCTGGACTGTTCCAGGTCCCTTTGTCTGGGGTGGGGCTTCCTCACTCCCCACACAACCCCTCAGTGTGACCACTAACAGTGCCAAGCTCCCTCTGCACCCCTCACCTGAAGCTCACAGCTCAGAAGGGACCTTCTATCACTCTGACACACAGCAGAGGCAGGGAGTGGATGTCACATCTGGGAAAGCACATGGGGTCTCCCGGGACTCACAGCAGGAGCAGAAAGGAATTCTTCAGGCCCCTCCCTCCTTCCTAGGGATGAACACATTGGTTCCTGGCAGAGCTTGTACCCCAGTCCAGTATGGACTTGATTCGGTTCCTCATTGTCCAAGGCTCTATCCCACAGGGGCCCTTGGGATGAAGCTCATTCTAACAAAGCAGACCCTGTATGGTACAGGGCCAACAAGAAAGGAAGATCTGGACAGTTTGGGGAACACTCACTCTGGAATGGGACATCCTTCATCCCTCTACAGCCCTTCTCTGTGACCCCAATCAGAGCTCTTCCCACTCTACTCCTCTTACCTGAAGTCTGAACCTCACAGTAGGACCTCTTCTGCCTCTGACCCATGGAGTTGCAGTTAGTGGATATCATAGCCTGCAGCATGCTGGGGTCTGATACCGGAAGCACAACAGGAGCCTCACTGTCCTTCCATCCTCCCTAGGGGTCATTGCCTTGGTTCCTATGAAAGCCCAGACTCCATCCTCTGTGGACCTGAATCTGTTCCCTTTAGACCAAGAACCTGACTCCCAACGTCACCTGAGTTGCAACATGGTCTCAGTGGAATATCCTGCTCCAGTGCTGGAGGAATGACAAAACAGGAATGGTTAGGTTGTTGGGGAACTGTGTGTCTTGAATGGGGGTGGCACCCTCCCCCTTTAACACTCACCTGCACCCCTAAAATAGCTGCCTTCCTCTCCCTTCTCCTCACATGAAACAGGTACCACACATCAAGGCCATCAATCTGACTCTAAGAGCTGACATTCAGGGACATCATATGCATCACTGTTCCTAGAGTGTGGCAGGAGGGGAAGAACTGGATTCCCTGGCTCACCTTTCTCCTTCCTAGAGCTCTTTACTTTGCTTCTTGGCACATCCTAGTCCCCTGTTCTCTATGGACCAGAGAGTACTCACCACACGGAAAGACTGTCTCCCAGGGATCCCTGGGGCAGAAGGAAGGAGACTCTTATTTGATCATAGAATAGCTATGGTTATAAAGCGTGCTTCACAGCTATACTTTCTGTTCTATTTCTTTTGCATTCTTTATGTTCTGTTGAATAGAGGTGGTGTTGAACGCTGGTTCTCACACAGCAGGGTGCTTTTGGGGGCTTATTAGTAGTCTCTGCAGCCTGACTGTCTCCATTTTCTTGCTGATATGAAGATTCCCCTGGGTCATTGACATCTTTGGTATGAGGTGTTGCCTCACACTGTGCAATGTTGTAAGGCCAGTAGTTTAAAATCATTCTTCCAGCTCATGCAGTCATGAGTCACCTATGCAGGCTTCAGCCCCAGTTCCAAATTTCCCTGTCCCATCCAAACACAAGTACCATCTGAATAGTCTTCAGTCTCCTCAAGGGCTTCCTCATGTTTTCATATTTACATTTAGCTGTCTATGTTTCTTTGCTAGCTTTTACTACCTCTCCCTTCTATTGCCCTCTAAGATTAATTCAGGAAGCACAAGGTAGTAGCCTAACTTGGCTGTCATTTTGGCCCCTGTGGGTAAGGCACAGAATTATAAGGAATTCAAGGAAAAGGGAGAGGTTTACCTTATTCTGTTTCCTGGTAATGAATGCCATATTCTGCTCTACTTATATCAGAAGATGTCTGTAAAGTTTTGTAGGTCTCTCTATAAAATTTTTATTCTTTTTGTTGGGTTTCTTATTAGGTATGTCTAGTAATTATCTCTTGTAAACTAAAACTTTAAACTTTTAGAATTTGTGTAAAATTTAGTTGCTGGGATAGAGGTCATTATTTTAAGTGAAATAAGCCAGGCACATAAAGGCAAGTACTAGATGTTCTCTCTCATAGGGGGATGCTTCCAAACAGTATATAATGAATGTGAAACAGAGATTACCAGATTTTGGGCAGGGTGTGGTGGAGAGTAGATAAAGCAAGGCTGCGTTCATGCTGCATCACTATGATGGCATATCACACTGAACTCCCTCAGGATGCATATAATTTATACACCTTAATTAAAAGTAAAGTAATATATTTTAAGAAAAATAAAGAAATACTCTGTGAAATTCCAACCTGCTAGCCTACCCCAGAGGGATCAAATGTCACAGATTACATACTGACATGATCTAATTTTTCCCTGTCACTGCCTCTGTTTCTCTCTGGAGAGATGAACTGTTATGACTCACATTGAAAATGTCCCCCAAATGTCTCCCGTTTGCAGTTTGGATCTGGTGAAAAGGAGAGGGCCACTTGGAAGAGCACTGGAAGGTGTATTCTCTCCCCTTCTCTAGCTGCTTTTTGAATGTAAATTGTGAGTCAGGATAAACCCCTCCTTCTTTCATCTGTGGTGTCTGGTATTTTCATCCTAGTGATGAGAAAACCAATACAGAAATATCTTTTACTAGTAACATCAATAAATAGAGATCTAGATACAGTAGATACAGAAAAGATCAAGGTTTACTCTTAACATCTGAATATCCAATTATTTCAGAACTAGTGTTTTGGAGACTCCTTTCTCTCCTCTAATCATCATTCACATCTTTATCATAATTATTTGTTTGTAGATGCAGAGACATGTGGATCTATTCCAGAACTTCATTCTGTTACGCTGATGTATTTCTAATGTTATTTCAGTCTTATTTGTTGTTAGATTATAATAGCAGAATCGAAGTACAGTTACTCCTTCAACTTTCTTCTATGTTTAAAGGTTTTCCTTGGCTGTTCTAGGGCCTTTGTTTTTTATATGAATGCTAGACTCAGAAGTTTTAATTGGATGGCACTGAATCTACCACAGTATTTGGAAACAATTAACTTTGTAATAATATTAAATCATCTAGGTAATGAATGAGAATTATATCTCCATTTATTTCAATCTTTTCAATATATTATACTGCTTACTGCAGAGATCTTTACATCAGCCCTTAGAATGAAGGCTAAAGAAGGGTATAAGAGAGGAAACACCAGGAACTACACACAACAATCAAGGTTCTGCTTCTATTACAACCGAGATGCACTGAGGAACATGTTTTGCTAATTTGCTACGTGTTCCTTAATAGGCAGTTGACATATCAAGATCAACAGTCAAAAATCACCTCCAGTTATCTTCAAACCCAACCACATCTGTTTATAGTTATCTCCAAAGGAAGACAGTACCAAGTTCCTGATACCACCTAACCTAACGCACCTATCCCTCATACAACCAAGAACAAAATAATCTCTTCTCCAAAGTCTCAACAATTCCAGAATTTTTTAAAAGCCACAGTTACCTCAGCAGTGGTGGGGAACCTACGGCATTTGTGCCACACTGGGCACACAGAGCCCACTCTGTTAGCACGGTGAGCCGAGTTGCCCCAGTGAGTCACATCACCCCAGTGTTGCTCCAGAAGCCAAGCATTCAGGATTAATTGCAGCACTGGGACTTTCACATAAGTGAGTTTGGGGTTGCAGTTGGACGCTCAATCTCTAAAAGGCTCCCCATCAGTGCTCTGGAACCACTTTTTCAAGGCCACCTAGGGCAGTCGATCCCTGAGATCAGCCAGTCAGACCCTCAGTGGCCTCTGCAGCCATGTGTCAAGGGGACTTGGCTTTTGCACAAGATGGTGAACAACCCTTTTATTACTCACAAGGTACAGGGTTTTCATGCATGCGGAAGGTAAGAGGTATGAGGATTGAGAGACTTCCACCCAAATTTCAGGTAAAAGTGTGACAAGGTCACAGTCCCTGGCAAGAGCTCATGAAAGACGAATGCATGAAACTGTGAGTGAAATGAAGTTTGCAGTCAGGACCCCAGGAATTTGGAGTTGCTAAATACATGATTTTCACTTGAAGGTAACCACAGCACTGAGTGGACACAGCCCAAGCAAAAGGCCGTGTGGGCTGCAACCTGAATGTCCATAGGGCCAGGGCTGCCAAACCATTTGTAAATCATATCTCACCACACCCTGCCCTGGCTGCCGGACATGGACCAACTGGACTTAGTTTGTCATGTTGAGACTCAGTCTTGTATGGCTCTAATTCCAGTCCTGCTCCCCAACTTTTCTCCCACTTGAAGTGGGAGTGTTTACTGTGTGCTCCTGTGTACTGGAAAGATTCTACTTTCTTTTTGATTTTTGTGGGAGATCAGAGTTTGACTGGAGTCTCAAGAGGAGACTCTGGATTTGGAATTTTTCACAATAATGAAACTGTTCAAACTTTGGGAACTTTTAGAGATAGACTGACTGCATTTTGAATAAAAAGTTTCACATGAGCCTCTTAGGGGTCAGGGGGAATGGTTAAGGCATAAATGTAAAAGTTTCGTCCAGTTCCTGAAATCCTGATGTTTGGTGGTGGGTCCATGTAGGAAGGGGAATGTCACTTGGGGAGTGACCACAAAGTGCATATTGTCTTCTCTGACCCATACTCCCCTGCCCCCGGTGGCCATGGTATGAATAGCATTTCTCCTTCAGTCTTCTGCCAAGCCATTCTGCTATGGAGCCACCTAAGCACGCACCTAATCCTCTGGAAAATGTGAGTCAAAATCCACCTCTCTTGCTTTACCTTAAAACGGACTGGTATTTTCTCCCAGCCACAGCCAATCTAAGAAGGAAATAAAAACATCTAAATTGGGGCTGGGGATTTAGCTCAGCAGCACAGCGCCTGCCCAGCAAGCGCAAGTTCATGAGTTCAATCCCCGGTACGGGAATAAACAAACACACACAAAAAAAGCATCTAAATCATCAGATGTAGATATTGATAGATATATTATAGATTGCAATTTGCCTTTTCGAAATGCACATTCAACTGTTTCAGAACCGGTCTTTATGAGACACTCCCTCCTTGCCTACAATCTTCATTGTCCATATGGGAGTACACATTTTCTTGGGCAGGACGCAGAAAAGGAGGTCAAGAGGTCTCTGTTACACCACAAAGTGACTCAGACACTTGAGATGGAAGGAAAACTACAACCAAATGTAACGGACAGTGAACCGCACAGCATAAGAACACAAGGAGGATTAGTGGAAGGGCCTTTCTCAAACCTGGTCCACATGCAAGATAAGTAGACCAACACCAACACCTCCTCTTCTTCTCTTGGATCCTCCCTCTAAGGCTTCTCCCCTGGCCTCAGACCAAACCCTTTCCAGTGAAGTCCCTGTTTCCAACCCTCCTCTACCTTCTCCCCACAAGCCAGTGAACTTCTTGTGACCCCTTTGTCCTGCCAGGTGTCCAAAAGAATGAGGAACATCTAAAGACCCCTACAATGGGGCCATAGGAACAAACCTCCCCCAGAGTACACATCTCCTCCAGGAAACCTAAGAAAGGAAGATGATGAGCACAACTCTGCCATTTCCACCAGCTTGAATTGAGCACCACTGTCAACAGGAGACACAGCAGGACAGCAGAGAAGGGAAACTCTGTGACCTGACGCAAAGATGTGAGTACACTGTGACATGAGTGAGGCCAGAGAGCTTAGGACTCTCCCAAGAATCTCCAGAGTTCAGGTCCTTGTGAACTGGGCAACAGTATCGGTTTGAGTTTTATCCCAACTGGCACACAAGTGTGAGGAGAATAAAACCAACCCCATATGAGAAGGAGTGTGTGCGCCCTCTCCAATCTTGAAAGAGGCTGAAATGAAGACGGGTGTGTGAGAAGGGACGGTGGTGGGTCCCGTAGAAGGGATTTCCAGAGGGATATGTCCTTGGCAGCCAGATGTGGCAGAGAAAGCTTGGCTCAGGCCTGAGTACCAGAGACAATTTCTCCCTGAACATTGTGTTTCATAGGCAAAGAGGATGCTGTTTTTCTGTGTCAATGCACTGATTTCTACCTCGCTTCGGAGCAGTGGGACATGGGGGCTGCAGTGTCTCTCGCAGGAAGATCACAGCCTGTTCTTCCCTCCATACTTATCTCACAGTGGATTAATTTCTAGCCTTAATTCTGTTTCCCTGATGCATTTCTAGAGACATCTCACCGTCTTGATTGTTGTTAGGTTATAGTCCTTGGAATGAAGTGGGGTGAACTCCTCCAACTTTGTTTTATGTTTATTTTAGGTTGTTTTTTTGTTTTTTGTTTTTTGTTTTTTTTTTTTTTTGTCTTTCTGAGACAGGGTCTCACTATGCAGCTCAGGCTGAATTGAAGCTCACTTTGTAGCCCAGGCTGGTCTCATACTTGCAATGATCCTCCTGCCTCAGCCTCCCAAGTGCTGGAATTACAGTTATGAGCCACCACGCCCGGCTGCTCTATGTTTAAAAGATGTCTTTGGCTCTTTGAGGCCCTTTGCATTTTTATATGAATGTTAAAAATGGCTTCCCAATTTCTGCTTAAAATCCTGGAATTTTGATTTGGGTGTTACTGCATCTATGAAGTATTTGAGCAGAAGTGACTTTGAACATTTCTTGAATTGTAGGGATACTGAACAAAGTTCATACTTCTATTTAGATTCCTAATATATCATCTTTTCAATGTACTATGTTTCTCAATGGAGTCATCTTCAACATCTCCTGTCAGATTTATCTCTGTAATTATATTTTCCTATTTTACTTTAAATGGTACTGTTTCATTTTAATTATGATTTGCTTCCTAGCTAAAAATTACTTTGTAATGAACTGGAATCCTGTGATAATGCTAAACACAATTATTGCTTTTAGATGCATTTCCTTAACTTATGAAATGTTTCTTTTTAAATTTCTTATTACTATAAATATGAAGTTTCATTTCTCCTTTTCCAATCTGGGCTTTCTCATAAAAATTTTGGTACACTGAACAGAAATTTAAGGACAATGTTAATAATAATAACAATAGTTAAGTAATTCCACAAAAGCCATCCCTTTGTGTGAGATCTTGAGTGCTCAGGTATATATTAGTCAAGCTACTGCAGAAACCAGGTTCCTCAAATAGGTTCTTATAGGGAAAGATACTGCACAGCTTCCGCCACATGAATATCTGCCCCACCTCTCCTAAACTGTAAAGTCCAAGCCTGAGTACTACACCCATTAAGATAAGCAGGCCCTGCAAATTGCAAACAAGACTAGGATCCCCACTGGAACATGTTATTCACAGAATTCTTGAACAAGGAATTTCATGAACAAGCACACAAAACAAGTGGAAACTATAGGATCATTGGGAAGGGCAGTTGAGAAACGTGCCTTGGTAGAAGTAAGTCAACAGGTGAACTGATATCATGTGGCATTAAAGTATTTGAAGGTAGGAAGTGAGCTGATCCTCACCTCCTTATAGGCTTGGACGTGGTCAGGTTAGTATGGATGGATTTCAGGTAAGTGACACAAAACAGTATTTATGGTGGTAGGGAGAGAACACAGAATGTTCCATGGAATATGTCTGGGAAAGTGTAGAAGAAAGTGTCTCCTTGTCACGTCATCCACCAACATAGGGCTCGGGAAGAGGAGTGGGATTCATAGGTCAGTTTGGAAGTCTTTTGAGGAGTGGTAAGAAAATTCCTCCTTCTTCAAGCAGACCAACTTTGCTCCTCAGCAGATCTATTTCACTAAGAGGTACACAAGGGAGACTATGGGATGTATCAGCCCTCCTTCCAGGACTAGATGGGCTTAGGGTGTGGCTTGATGACCCCACAGAGCACAATGGGTACACACTCATTTCCTGGGAGAAGTTGAAGCAGGACTTAAAGAACAGTTCCCCTAGAATTTACCCCTCCTCCCCTATAGCCACAACTTCTTGTTCTGATACAGGGAAGACCAGCAAGAATGTCTCATAAACAGAGCTTACGTCATCCTGTTCTCACAGTATTCATAAGGCTCTGTCTTCTTTCAAGGCTAAATGTCCTCTTGCTTTGGCTTGCTTCTGTACCCTCACTTGCCCCCACCCCTAGTTTCTAAATACCAACCTCCTCAGCCAAAAGTATAAAAGTAGAGGTTTTCCTTTTTTCTAAAGGACAGCATTTTGGCGTGAGTTCTGTTGGGTCGATGTGCATCTAAAATCCTGGAAATATGTGCTCCCCCTTTCTCCATTTGTTCCTCTGATCTCTTGGATTCTGCAACATCTCTGGCAGCCTCGAAAAACTCCAGAGGACACATTTGCTGTCTCCTTTGCCTGCAGGCCTGAGAGGGCCCAAGCCGTGGGAGTCCCGCTAGCACCACCGGATGAAACTTCAGCTCTGAGAGGCTGTCAGCTTCCCACAGACCTCTCCCCTGTCAGTGCAACTGAAACCTGAGGGGACTCAGGACAATTTTGGATCAACAGAGAGCTACAGGACTGCAGTATGGTTTGGGGGTCCCAAGGAAGAAAACCCATCCCCAAAAGATAGAAGGAGAGCCTGATCCCCTTTGGAGGGGGATGTACCTAGTAATCTGAGGTATACTAGGTCAGATGAAAACTAAATCCCCAAGTAGAATGTGTGGGAGGCCCATAGAGCGAGAATTGCCAATAACTCCTGGAATAGACCTGCAGTAAGAGCAGCTCCCAAGCGGCTCTCAAAGAGCTTATGGGATACACCTGCAACAAGGGTGCCCAGTGGAACGTGGGCAAAGCTCACAGAGAGAGTCAGAACTGTGGAAGTGGCTTATAAAATGGGGAGGGGGCTTACAATCCAACATGAAGTTGAAACAACTGGAAAAGAAAAGGTGTAAAAGGTGCATGTGAGCAAAATAAAGTGCTTGAGTTCAAGATCGCTTGGGCGCACCTGTGGAGTGGAGAAGAAATGCTGTCTAATTGGTCTGGAGATGAAATTAACTGAAAAAATGGTTTGCACCATAATGGGCAGAGATACGAAAATGCTGCTTCACTTTAGTATACTGTATATACTGGGATATACAGGCAGAGTGCCACAGGCAGGCTGACAGAGAAAGCAAGGGGGCCCCTATAACACCGGTGATGACAGCAACCAGCCCAGATGGGTACTGAGAGTAAAATCCACTAAGCAGTCTGCCGGGACAGAGACCCAAGACCAAGAGACTTCGGTCCAGCTGCACCTGCCCAGTTACTTGTGTTTACCCTTTGATGTCTTGTGCAACTGAGTGAGGCACTCCTCAACCTTTGTGGTGCTGTCTGTCGCAAGATTAAATACCATATGTCATCTTTCTTTTGACTGAAGCAAAGTACAAACAAAGAAAATAAAAAGGGATAGATAGAAAAGGACAAACAGTGGATCTCTTGCAATAGAAAAGTGGTCCAAGGGAACAAGAATGAAGGGTGATTAAGAGGGGAAGAGTAAATGAGGGGAATAAAGAATGCAGTGTACATGTAACTCAAAACACAAATTCTTATAAACAATATATGCCATAACATGAGCTAAAACAGATAATATCAACACGTACACAAAAGGGGATAGGGGAGCTGAGTGAGGAGAGGGAGGAGGAGGAAAAGGGATTAAACAAAGAAACAAGGTGTAAGATGCACATGGTACCACGCCCAGGGCAATTGCAAAGAGCATGGACTACAAAATTGCACTAGCAAAATAAAAAATTCTGAACACTAGAGCCCAACAATTAGCTCCTAGCCCAAATTTAAAGACCCAGTGAACAATTGGGCACCTGAAATGAATAGGCACCTCTCAGATGAAGAAGTACAAATGGCCAATAAATACACGAGAAAATGTTCAGTATTGCTGCCCATTCAAAACATGCAAACTGAAACAACGCTGAGATTTCATCTCACCCCAGAAGGATCGGCTATCTTGGAAAAAATCGAATGGCAGGAGGTGCGGGCAAGCCTGTGAGGGAAAAGGAACCATGCTTCACTGTTGGACAGAGGGTGAACTAGTCACAACTATGGTGACAGGTACAGAGATGACCTTAAACACTAATAATACTAGAAATTACAACTGACCCTAACATTTCCCTTCTAACTATCTGTGCTAAATAATTAAAGATATCGGACCACAGTGATCCATGCATACCCAGGTTTATGGCCATACAATTCAGAGTGGCTAGTCCTTGGAAGCAGGCTATATGTCCATCAACAGATGAATGTCTAAAGAAAGTGTGGGACACGCAAGTGAAATACTTCAAAGAATCAACAACTGGGACCTCATCCTACTGAAAAGTTTCTGCA
>NW_004955498.1:2102419-2133006 GCF_000276665.1 Chinchilla lanigera | reverse complement strand
TATATATATGAGAAAAGAGATCCAAGAGCTGCTTCTGGTGGAAGGGAAGAGAGGGGAAGTGGATAAAAAAAGAATGTACATTATATAAATATGCAAAATTCCCACAATGACTGTAATCTTCATGTATTACCAAAACAACCCTTCTGGCCTCACCCAAGCTCCTCACTTAGATTGTGGGCAGCAATTCTGAACACCCCTAGATCAGATAGGAGGACAAGGTTACAGAAGCCCTCCTTTGTCTGGAGCATGATGAGGGATTCAAACTTCACCTCTCCTGACGGTCACACGCATCTTGTAATCCAAGGCCACCATCTCCCTGTGACCTCAGGGGTTGAATTCAAGTCAAAGTGGAAGTTCCCTTGTTCCTGAGTTCAGGAGCAAGACAAGGACCTCCATTGTCATTATTGCTGTTGAAGATAGTTCTGAAAACTTTAGTCAGAACAATCAGGCAAGAAAAAGAAATGAAAGGGCTAGTACAGGGAAGGAGGAGGTTAAATTACCATTCCTTGCAGATGATCTTCTACATACAAGACCCCCAAACTCCATCTAAACTCCCAATAATAACCAAATTCATTAGCCCTGCAGATTACAAAGCCAATACACAATTCAATGCATTTCAGTACACCAGTGTGAACCTTATTAAGAAAGAAATTAGGCAAACCATGATGTACAGAACAGCATTACAAAAATTAAATCATTAGGATTAACCTAACCAAGGGAATGAAAGACCTTCACTGTGAAAACTATAGTAGTCTGAACTGGTAATTGAAGAGAATATTATAAAATGCAAAGACACCTCATGTTCCTACATAGGCAAAAGGAATACAGTCAAAATTGCAATGATTTAAAAACTGTTATCCAGATTGCAATTGGAATCCAAATGCCAATAGCATTTCTCATACAAATAGAACAAACAATGGTAAAATTCATGTGGAACCAGAAGGGCCCTAGAAGAGCAAAAGCAATCCTGGGCCACAAGAGCAAGTAAGGGATATCAAAATTGCAGACTTCAAGTCATACTACAAAGTTACCCTGATGAAAACAGCATGATACTGGCAAAACATCAGACCTGTGGATCAGCAGAATCGAATGTAGCTTATAGGTACAACACCAGAAACCTGGCAGACTGGATACAATGTAAGGGACAGAGTATTATCTCCCCTTTCTTTTGTCACACTTCCTACCTTGTGGGCACCATGAGCTGTTCCCCTCTGCAATGCCCCTCTGCCATGTGTCACTCTGCCTTGGAGACAGCCAACTGTGGCCTAAGACCTCTACAAACTGTGAGTGAAATAAACCTTTCCCTCTTCAAAAAAAAGAAACAACACCAGGTACCACAACTGTCCTTGCTTTGACAGAAGGACAAAATACTTTCCCTGCAGCAAAGGTAGGCTCTTTAACAAGTGTTGCTTGGAAAACTGGCTAACCACATGCTGGCTATCCACACAGAAATTTGGCTATCCACATGCTAAACCCACACCCATTTCTCACATCATGCAATAAAATAAAGTTTAAATGAATCAAAGATCTAAATATTAATGGGGAAATACAAGCTACTAGAAGACAAATTAGGTAAAACTCTGGAAGACTTATGCATAGACAGTGACTTTCAAAACAGAACAGCAGTTGCACAAGTAATATTACCAAGAATCAACAAATGGGATCAAATCAAAATGAAAAGCTTCATCACACCAACAGAAAAGCCCAGCAGAGTAAAGAGACAACCTACAAATTAGAAAAAGATATTGCCATCTACACCTCAGTCAAACCACTAATATCTAGAAAATATAAAGAACTGAAAAAAGTTAGGACCTGATAATTAAAAGAGCCAGTCAAAAAACAGTTATCTAAATGAGTAGATACTTTTCAGATAAAGTAGTACAAATGGCCAATAAATACATGAAAAAATGTTCAGCGTTGCTGGCCATTCATAAAATACAAATGAAAACAATACTGACATTCCATCTTCAGAAAGAATGGCTATGTTCAAAAAATCTAATAATAGCAAATGCTAGCAAGCCTTCGAAGAAAAAGGAACCATTTTTCACTCTTGGTGGGAGAGTGAACTGGTACAACCACTATGAAAATCAGTCAGGAGTTTCTTTAGAAAATAACATTAGAATTTACATTCAGTTTTGACATTCTAATTATCTTCCTAGTTATCTTCCTGGAAGCATTAAAGACACCATATTATAGTGATACATACATATCCACTTTTATGGCACCCTAATTAACAATATCTAAAACTTAGAAGTGGTATATATTTCTATCAACAGATAAACGGATAAGGGAAATGTAGTATTTATGCAAAACATTGTTCTGCAATGCCATACAAAAGGATAAGCTTCAGTCATATGTGAGAAAATGGGTGAACCTTGAGACCATAACGTTAAGTGAAATAAATCAGACACACAAGCTTAAACACTGCAAGATTTCTGTTACATGAGAAAAGCATACTGTGAATAAAGAGCAAAAGAAAAGATATTTAAAAGCAAATATGCAGACAGATGTTTAGTATCTGGGAAGGTGAGCAAGAAATGCAAGAAGGGAGGATGGAGTGGAGGGAAATGATATAAAAAGTGGGATTGTGAATTGCCCACATGCATAACATTTCTAAGGAGAATATCATCATTATGTACTATAAACATGTATTAATATACATAACTAGACATGTATAAATATATGCATATATTATACATATATAAAATCTACCTAACAATATATGTACAGAAAAATATTTATATATATCTAGAAAATATGCATATATAATAATATATGTATAGTTAATATACATATATAACTGTATATAATTTATATATAAATATAAAATATGTGCATATATAATATACATTCATATGTATATATACATATACAAAGACATTTATGCAAAAGACACACAGTGGAGGAAGAGAGGGAAAGGAAATAAAAAAATTAATCCATATCATATACATTTACCCACTCCCCATGATAAAGGTAATCACCTGTACCACGTGTGACAGGGCAGGCAAGACAGGCTTTTCTACATGATTGGGACACCTTTGCTCCAGCCTACAGTTTCCACGGTGTTGCCTAGAGTTCTCACCTTGGTCTAACACCACCCAGGCCCTCTTTACTCTTCCCAACTGAAGCCCAGTCTTCAGAAAAGGTAATGAGATAGGGTCTTGCTATGTACTGCAGGCTGGATTTGAACACACTGCGTAGCCCAGGCTGGCCTCAAACTTGAGGTGCTCCTCCTGCTTGAGCCTCCTGAGGGATGTGATTACAGGTATAGGCCACTATGCCCAGCTCTAGTATCCTAATTTGTAATATACTTTGAACAGTGCACAAATTTACAGACTTTGTCTCATGATTATTAAAAATTCAGTATTTGCATTATATTTTATTGTCTTTAATATGATAGTTGGGGTATATTCAGTTTTCTTGTTGTGATATAAATAATATCATGATCAAGATTATCTAAATCCAAGTTTGGACAAATCATACTTTGCTAAAATCATCTATAGAAGCCAACCAGTAACTAATTGCTTGGGCTTTCAACCAATGGTTAAGGTTTGTGATAAAGTTGGAAAGAAAATTCTTCCTTGCTATTTGCTATATTAAGAAAGATTTTAAGGGCTGGGGATTTAGCTCGGTGGCACAGCGCCTGCCTGGCAAGCGCAACATCATGAGTTCAATTCCCAGTACGGGAAAAAAAAAATTAAAAAAACAAAGAAAGATTTTGTTATGTATTTTTAAAATGTACCAATAAGCTTAGTTAATAAAAAAAAGTGCACATATAGACACACACAAAAAAGAAAGACTTTATAGGTAAAATGAAGCTGTCAGGGGAGAAAAGTTCCATGGTTTGGGGGTCATAAGCCTCTGAGAATATGACCGATAGATCCCCTGAAGCCTGTCTGTAGATAGTCCTTTTGGGATAAAAGATATTATAAAACTCATTCAATATGTTGATGAAGGCCAAGAAGCAATACACATTCATAGCAATAGTTTCTGAAGAGTGGCTCGCTTTAACATAATGAACATGCTATATTAGATATCTTGTAGTTCCAATTTGAAAATTTCAACACCTATACACACAGTTTATTTATTTTTTTGGAACTGGGAATTGAACTCAAGACCTTGCAATTATCAGGCTGGCACCCTGTCACTGAGCTGTACTCCTGGCCCGTCACCTATACACATGAAATGGTTAACAATGCAGATCAAATTCAACTTGGTACCTCAGTTGCTCCAACGTGGAGGAAAAGTGTCTTGTAGTTACAAGTAATGAGTGAACCCATTTAAAAACTCCTGAAACCGTCCTTGCTACATGGTCAACACATAATTGTCACCTACCACATATTCTTCCACAGGTATAGGGGATGACAGGGGACACTGCTTCTTTAAACTTTTGTGTATTCTATATTTCTTTCAGTGACCAAGTTTTACTACTGTAGGGCAAAATAATTATTATTTTTTTTTTATTTTAAGGATAAAAGGAGGGAAACATTAACAGACATACAACATTTTACAACATATCACAAGCACAATACAGACTTTCAGCTCCTTATAGAATCTTCAATGTGTTAATTTCAAATAAATAAACTGCACTATCTTTTGGAATTAAAGTAAAAGACTCTGACATCCTCTTCGTTACCCCTGAGCTGAAAGCTGCACTCTCCTCAGAATTCTGTGTCACGTGGTGAAGGGCAGAGCATGGAGGCTTCTCTAGAATATTCTGGGACCTCTCTCTGCGGTGGGGATTCCGCAGTTCTCCCTCAGCCCTCAGTCTGCCTCAATCAGCCCAGGTCCTATCCACTCCGCCCCGCTGAAGCCCAGCACTCAGAACAGGCTCTGACTTTGCACTCCAGGCCGCCTGAGGCCAGCGGTCCCCAGCTGGAAATTCCTTCTTGGAGAGCAAGGCTCACAACAGACGCGGATCTGGATTGATGGAGGCCCTCTCTTTGCGGTGCGCTTCCGCACTCCCCACAGCCTGTCACGCTCCGCCCTAACCGAGCCCACCTCCCACAATTCCCCTCACCTGAAGCCGGCGCCTCAGAACTAGACCTCAGAAGCTCTGACCCGAAGCCTCGGCGGCAGTCTGTGATCTTCACATCCGGAAATGTGCCTGGGGTCTCCCGGGGCTTAAACCCGGAGTGGAACGGAGTTTTCAAGATCCCCTCTGTCCTGATCGGAGGTGCAGCCACTTGGTTCCTAGCAGAGCTGGAAACACCTTCCTCTATGGACTTGAGCTGGTTTTGTTGAGACTATGTATCTACCTCCCAGGGTACACGGAGTCTGAAGCTCATTGTAACAATTCAGGCCCTGTGTGCTCCAGGGCTCACAAGAGGCATAGATCTGGGTAGTTTCCTGGCCCTCCCTTTGGTGTAGGATTTTCTGCCTCTCTTGTGACCTCTAACGTTAAACCCCAACTGAGCCAGAGCTCTCTGCTCACCTCCTCTGAGCTGATGAAACTCAGATAAACGCCGTCACTCGGCTTTCATTCAATTCCTCAGCAGTCCCTGGACATCACATCCAGGAATGTGTCACAGAGGCAGAAAATGATTTTTTACTTGCTTCCCTTCCTGCTATGGGTTGTCTCCTTGGTGCCTGGTGAATCCTGGACTCCATCAGCTCTGGACCTCAATCTCTTCTCCCAGACCAGGACCTGATGCCTAGAGTCCCAGGATGCTGAAGGGAGACTCTTCTTTCATTATGGAATATTTAATGCTATTACACGTTATTTACTCTTATATTTGGTGTTCTATTTCTATTGCATTCCTTTATTTTTTTATATCCTTTATTTTGGCACTGGGAATCGAACTCAGGACCTTGTGTTTGCCAGGCAGGCACTGTGCCACTGAGCTCTATCCCCAGCCCCTCTAGTGCATTCCTTATGCTGTGTCAAAATAGTGTTTGTTGTGGAAGCCAATCCTCACCCATTGGGGCGTTGGGGGAGTAGCAGCTTATTATTAGCTCAGTCTCTAAAGCCGTGCAGTCTCCATTTTGCAGATGTGCTGGTGTTTTTCCTGGACCACTAGCCGGTGTGGTGTGAGATACTGCTTCATATTATGCAGTGGAGTGAGGACTCATACTGAGATGCTCCTTCTATGGGGTCTCAGTCCCCCCACTGGCCTCCCAGGCCCTACCCAAACACATGTACCTCTTCAACAGTCCTCATCTTCCTAGGGTCTCCTTAGGTTTTGATGTTTACATTTATTTGATTATATATGTTAAGAAGGATCTCCTCTCCCTCTCCTACACCTCCTCTTTCCCCTCCCCCTTCTTCCCCACTGCCCTCTCCCCCTCCCCTTCCCATTCCCTCTCATTCTCCTTTTCTTTCTTTTTTTCTTCTTTCCAGGTAAATTCAGAATCCAAAAGATACTAGCACACCCCAGGATGTTTTTTATTTGTTTGATTCTTTTGTTTTATTTTTTGAGACAAGGTCACACTATGCAGTTCAGGCTGGCATTGAACTCACTGTGTTGCTGGGGCTGCTCTCAAACTTGCAATAATTCCCTTGCCTCAGCTTCCCAAGTGCTGGAATTATAGGCGTGACCATGCCTGGCATTACTCTTTGTTATTTTTTGCTGTGAAAAAGAATTTAAGAAAATAGACACGTATTCATTATTCTCTTTCTCATCAATGAAGATGTTATACTGCCTTGATGTCAAAATTCATTGCCCTGAAAATGTAGAGTTTCACAGTTTTCTCTGTAAATACCCTAGACATTTGCTATGATTCCTTTTAAATTGGTACATCTTATCTACTACAATCTAGCACTTTAAACTATAAAAAGGTTTTGTAAACTTCAGTTGCTTGTAAAAATCATTTTAATTGAATGTACAACAGTGACATGGATAGATTTCTGTAGGGTAAAATGTATCCATGTTTTACAATATCACATCAAACTCTCTTAATGTATGTAATTTATACATATTAAGGAAACTAGAATGAAAATCATTACACTAAATGAAAAAATGTTGTATGAACTTTTAACCTGTTTGCCTGCTCTAATTTTCATATGTTAGCTGACAAAATCATATGCTCTCACTCTGTAAGATATCTATCAATTTTGACTGTTTCTATAACATATGGTGTTATTATTTATATCTAAAAATGCCCCCCAAATGTCTTGCAATTGGAGATGGGCACTAGTTAGAAGAGAGGGTTCGCTTGGATATATGGGGAGAATGTATTCTCATCCATGTCTCCTCCCTTGTTGCTTTCCTTCTTTGGTGCCATGGCATGATTACCTTCTTATTCATGCCAATATGCCATATCATTTTTTTTCTATGAGTAGGCTCACTATGGGCTAAATCTCCTGAATTTCTGAGCCAAAATAAACTGCTCCGCTTGTAAGTAGCAAGTGTTAAGCATGTTTTCTCACTAATAGGAATGCAACCAATATAGAAAATTGGTGTCAGGACTCAAGCCATTGCTATAACTGAACTTGACTCTGTAGTCAAAAGCTTTGAAAACAGGAATTTGGCAAGGTTTGCAGATGCAGGTTAGAAAAACTCTAGAAAGTTTTGAGCAGCCAAGTGTGGTGACACGTGTCTGTAATCCCAGCACTTAGGAGGCTGAGGCAGGAAGACTGCTGTGAGTTTGAGGCCAGCCTGAATTACAATGTGAGTTCAAGGCCAGCCCGAGCTGCATAGTAAAACCCTGCCTCAAAAGAAAAAAAGAAAAAAAAAAAAACACAAGCAAAATAACTGTTTCTTTCCTGGCTTGGTTCTGCAGACCTGTAATCCCAGCACTCGAGGGGCTGAGGCAGGAGAATTGCCATAAGTTCCACACTAGCCTGGACTACATACTGAGTTCAGGGCCAGCACGAACTACATAGTGAGACCCTGTCTAAATAAAAAGTCATGATCATTTCTTAATATGCATAACGGATAAGAGTTTAGAAAAAGAGGAAGTTGATAGGAATCTAGAAACTAAGGTCCAAGCTCAGGAAGTTTCACTTGGGAACAGTTCACACTGGGAACAGTACTAGATGCTACGTGTGTTAAACTCTGGCACTGTTTGCCTATCAATTGCCCATATTCTGAAATTTTGTGGGAAATGGAGAGTAATGGTGGTGTAGTATTTAATTTGGCTGTGGAAATTACAAGGCCAGCCAGTGTTCAGGTTGCATCACGTTTACTGCTGAATGCCAGCAGGAAAATCTACAGTGGGTGTCACGAGGCAATGGCTGTACTGAAGGATCTGGAAGCTCCATCGTTTCACCAGAAAAAGGAAGAGAAAAAAAAAAAAAAAAACACTTGGAATGTTAAGAAATGAAGTAATGATTGAGAGTAACCAAAAGCCAAAGATTGCAATAGATATTGTGAAAAGGAAAGAAACTGCTCAAAAGGAAAGCACAACTAGGATGAGGGAAAGGAGAAAAGAAAGAGAGGAGGAAGGGGAAAATATAAATATACAAGACAGCTAATATAATTTTACTACTAATTTCTGTTGGTTTATTGAAAGGAACAGTTAATGCTTAATTGTTTTCCTTAATTTTTTGACCCACTTTGCATGCTTATATCTGGTAATCTGAACTACCACTTTGAAGATAACAATGCAGAATATAACAACGATTACTGATTTCCTACCATTTTGTTTTAAAATTCTGTATCATTTTTAATTTTTTAAAAAAATTTTATTCACTTTAAAATAAAAAAGGAAGCCAAGTTCTTTTTATAAGACCAGGAAGAAGAATGTTTTGAGAGAGTATAAGAAATCACCAAGTCTACACTTGCTGTAAGATCAAGGGTTTAAAATTAAATCTTTCACTTGGGCAGAGTCCTTGGGACTCCTGCTCATTCAGGTGCACCTCTGCACTGAGACATCCAGATTCCCAATTGATACTGCAGCCATATCTCAAGGGTGCTATGCTTCTACACAAGATTGTGCGGAATCATTTTGTTATTTACATGGTGCTGTTTTTACAGGCACCCAGGAAGTAAGAGATATGGAGTCTGAGAGTCTTCTATCAAAATTTAAGAAAAAGGTATGACAGGATCGGCTTATGAGAAAACAGTGCATGAAGCTCTGAGAATGAAGTGAAATTTCCCTTGAGGACCCTGGGAAATTGAAGGTGCCAAGTACTTGGATTTTCTTTCAAAGGAAGCCACAAGCACAGCACGGAGCCAGCCCAAGCAGAAGGCTATGTGGCCTGTAACATGAATGTCCATAGAGAAAAAGCTGTTGAAGTACTTTAGACTCACAACTCAACACACCCTGCCCTTGCTGCTGCATATGGATTAGTGAGACTTAATTGCTGGATCAATAGGCCCCTTTTCAGTTTCAGTGTTGGTTATTCAATTCCATGGTAACTCCCCTTCCTCCTTTTTATAGTGGAGATGCTTACCCTATTTTATTGTATATTGAAAATATTCTTTTTTGTTTTGATTTTCACCAGAGCTCACAACCAAGAGTTTGCCTAGAGTCTCATGGGGAGTCTTTAGAATTGTAATTTTGTACAATAATCTATCGAGATTTTGGCCAATCTGAGAAGTAGACTAACTGCACTTTGAGTAATGAGATGCACATGATACTTTTAGAGGTCTAGGGATGAGTGCTATGGTGTAAATGTAAAAATTTCCTGGAAAACCTGGTGTTTGGGATGGTAGAAAGGGGAAAGTCACAATTCATTCTGTCTCCCACCCTTTCTCTCCCTCCATCTCCCCCGCTCTGTCTCTGTCTCTCTCCTGAATGCCATCCCATCAGTGGCATTTTTCCTTCACAGAATTTTGTCATACCGTTCTTCTATGTAGCCAACAAAGCATCCACTAAATTCTCTGAAAACTGTTCCCTCTAATTTTGACCTACAATTGATTTGTATTTTCTATCAGGCTCGGACAGTCTAAGAAAGAATAGAAACATCTAAATCATTGAATATACATACTGGTACATCTAGCATAGAATGCGATTTACTTTTTGCATATGATTGCACAATTCTTTCAGAACAGATCTTTTGGAGACAGTCCCTTGTCTTTTGTAAGCCTCATTGTCCACAAGTAACCATGTACTGTCCTTGCTGTGGTGTAGAAAATGAGGTCAAGCGGTCCATGTAAGAGCAAAAGGCATCTCAGATACCCGAGATGGAAAGAGAACTACCAGTAAATGTAATGGACATTTAACCACACAGCATAAGAACACAAAGAGAATTAGTGGGAGGCTCCCTTTCTCAGTACTGGTACACACACAAGGAGAGTAGACCCACATAAGTACCTTCTCTTCTTCCCCTGGAATCCTCCCTTTAAGGCTCTTCACCTGGCCTAAAGCACCACCCTTTCAAATGAAGCCCCAGTTTCCAGCCCTCCTCCATCTTCCCCCTAGTCAGTGCCCTTCCATGATCTAACTTTGTCCTTTCAGGTGCCCAACAGAATATGAAAGTTTCAAGGGCTCCTATAATGGAGTCTGGAAAAAAACAACCTTCCCAAAGCAGCCACCTCTTCTTGCAAACCCAGGAAAGCAAAAAGGCAACACAGCCTGCTATATCTTCCAGCTTAAATGAGAAATACCTTCAGCATGAGCCAGAGCAGGGCCAAGGGAACATGGGGAGCTCTATGACTTGAACTGCAGTCCTGGCCAATGTGTGACACGAGTGGGGACACGGGCCTTCGGTCTATCCCAGCAATGTCCAGAGGTCAGGCATCAGGGAAATTGTCAACTATATAGATAATACATTTTATCCCCACTTGTACACAAGTGTGATGAAAATAAAATCTACACCAGAAGCTTTCTATGTGCTTCTTCTTTGATGGTGGAAAGCGGGAGAAAAGAAAGATGTGTGCATGTGTGAAAAGGAAGAGATGAAGGTGCAGCAGAGCTGTGATTCTGAAAGACCCTGTGTCTCTCTGTGAGTGCAATGTCTTCTACCTAGCTAGTAAAAGAGTGTATATGTGCGGTGGAAGAGATCCCCCCATGTAAAGCACAGTCCCCAATTTCATCCACGTCTCTGTCATTGTGGTGTTCCTTGTTTCCAACACTATGATAGAAGCAATTCAAAGCCATCAGATTAACAGAACTTGCCTACCTAAGATCCCCAAAACTACTCTGAATCAAAAATTATGGTATTGGATCTCACGAATCCAACACAGCCTTGACCATTTTTTCAAAATCAAATAGTTGTGTAGGGAAGGAGTAGTGGCAGTGATTTGCGTTTGGTGTGGTAACAAAGGGAAGCAAAGTAAAGAAGTGATTTAATTCAAATTTTTTACACACAATTATATATTTAAATGTAGTTGTAAGAAGTCTTACAGTTAGGTCCTGCACAATCTTTAGTCCCACTCTCCATGGTAAAATATTGAAATATTACTATTGTCCAATTTCTGAAATTCTGAAATTGACATGGATGCAGCTAAGATGCCTAATACTTCCATCCACATAGGGATTCCTGCTTCCTCCCTTGTGGAGATACATCACTTCCTTCACACCCACACCCTGCTCACCCCTGGAACCCACTTGTTTCTTATTCATTTATATAACTTGATCCTTTCCATGATGTTACCAAATAGATTCACCAGGATATGTAAGATTTTGTATTGCTTTTTTAACATGACATAGTTGTTTGGTGATTCACCAGCTCTATATGTATATGAAGAGTCAACTCCTTTGGAATACTAACTAGTATCCAAAGGGATGGATGTACCAAGGACTTTGTTTCTTTTTTAACCACTGTCCATCTGTGGACCAATGGAGACCACTATGAAGCAGCTCTTGCAGGATTTAAAATTAATGAATTGGCTTTCTATATTTACTTACGAGTCTCTTCTGGGCCTAGGCGACTTGCTTGAAGAGAGGCAGCTGGTGCACAGTTAGTAAAACTCTTTGTACAACTGGTCCTAGCAGAAGCCTATGTGGGCCTGTGATGCTGTGACTCTTCAAAGGGCAGGATAAGACCACAGCTGAGGACCCCTGGTTCTGACTCTAATTTACAAGATAAAGATTGCAGCTATAGCCATTTGACTCCTGCTGCAAATGTTAACCTAGAGGTAATGGTATTATCTGCTTAGTGTGAGAACCTGAAAGTGTAAATAAAATCTAAAAGGTACAATAATATTATGAAAGGGAAAGAAACTGCTGAAAAGGAAAGAGTGACTCCGATGTGGGAAAAGAGGAAAGAAAGAAGGGAAAATATGTATATATGTATACACAAGATAGCTAAGATAATTGCACTACAAGTTTCTATTGGTTTATCAAAATGAAGAGTTAAAAAAATGAACAGTTGATGTCTAATCGTTTGATCAATCTTACATACCTATGTTTGTTAATATGAATAGCAAATTTGAAGATAACTATATGTAATACCACAACCATTGCTAATTTCTTATCACCTTGCCTGAAATTCTGTATTGCTTTTATGGTTTTTATGTTGTTTTGTTTGTGTCTGGGTGTTTGTCAATATGCTTTCATTCTTTTATCTTTAAAATAAAACAAAATGACAGTTCTCTTAACTGGTAAAACTTACTACTTGGAGAAGTCTTTGAACGGACTCCAAAAGTTCTGCTCAGTTCCCATGCTTGCCTCAGTATCCCGGGACTTCCTTTGTTTGAAAACCAAATACATACAGGTTGCACAGAGAAGTTCTGTCTCAACTCCCAGGGATTCTTAAATTCTGTAAAAGGGTTTTGACCTTCCTACAGCCCAAAAATCAAACTACTTGTCTCTTTTATTTAAACTATTTGCCATCCTCTTGTTTAGAAGGTTGTGGACGCGATCACTCCGTGATAAAGGAAATCTAGGCTGTTTGCTTCAAGTGCCTCACTGTTACAAATGAAGCTGCCCCAAACATGCTTGCATTGACTTAGCATGAATATAAATTGTTGGTTCTCTGGGATAAATGCACAGAGGCCTAGTATTCGCAGGGATGCACACTGCAGGTTTCACTGTATTTTACTTACTAGACATGATTATTAGAAGAAATTGAGAAGTACAGAAAGTTTATCAGATGGTATACAGTTGCTCTACACGCTCGTATCTCTCCACAAAGTTCTCAAAACAATTAGCATCTTGAATGATTCTGCTATACATTTTATAACTTATAATTCTCTCCAATGTTATCCAGTTAATGAAGGTAGCCAATATCAATAGTGACACATTATTTTTAACATTCTTTACTTACCTTCAGGTTGAAACTTTGTTGTGTGGTTGGTTCAATGGGTTTTGATCACTGCATAACATAGTGTATTTACCACTGCTCTATTACACAGAATACTGGTAATGTCTTAACATCTGCTCATATTTAACCTATGCATCCGTCTCTTGTTGCAGCCAAACCTATCCACTGACTTTTCCTCTACACAATTTCCTGCTTTCAAGATCTTCTATAGTTGAGATCACAGTATTTAGGCCACTCAAACTGGCTTCTTCAGTTAGATTCCTTCGCCTTTTTTTCACCACTCAGTAGCTCTATCCTTTGTTGATAAACTTTCATTGTGTCTAAGAAACACACATTATAAGCACAGTTCTTCACTGAGGGCTGCTGTGTGGCATCTAGGTTATGGCAACTATGGATAAAGCCATCTCTGCTAAGAGAACAGGCTTCCTGGCAAGAAGACCCAGAGTTCAGGCAAAAATCATATCTTCTCCCAGTTGATGTGGCACCAGAGGCAAACAGGAAATGAGGATTGTGGGCAGGAGGTCCCTGGGGTGGGGATGATGAACTTTGATGGCCACTAGGAGGCACATGAGTGCATTCCGTGATGATGGGAAAAGTGAAGAATCTCTTCATTTTCTTCAAGCTGGAGATGCTTAGCCAGAGCTCATGAGAATCCTCCCTTCTCCTGCCCAGAGTTCTTTGCGAAGCTGCTGGTTCCAAGCTTTCATTTCATCCCTCCAGGTATGGAGATGGTATGGACTGCTGAGCTCATGAAGAACCAGGGAGGATTGTTATGTCCTCCTCTTTAACTACAGGACACCAGAGAAATATTCTCTTTGTATAGGAATAAATTATGTGGTTCATGAAATCTTACTTGGATTATCTACTCGCATCTACCATGCATAACGCTGCTACCACAAAACTATAAACAGTTGAAGCAAGTGCTCAGCATTTTCCAGAATCAGAAAGCATGGTTGAAGCCAGTAATGGTGTAGAAAAGTTAAACAGTAATTGACGAAGTCTTAGAGATTTGATTTGGGAAGCCTGAGAGTTACAAAAGACTTTTGGCTGTATTTTCCTATTTGTCTCGTTGTCTTTGGTTATCTGTGCTTTTAAGATCTTGTCCAAGGAAGCCTTGGCTGATTCCAATGGCCTAAATTATTTCCCATGCATTTTGTTACACTAGTTCCATAGTTCCAGGTATACTTTCAGGGCTTTATCTACCATGAGTTGATATTTAATTTAGGAAGTAGGAGTTTAGGTGCATTCACTTAAATGTCGATATCCAATTTCTCGTAGCATATATTAAAAATCCTGTCCTATTTCCACCTTCACCCTTACCATAACAAAATGATCTTAAGCAGATGAGGAACATAGAAGAAAGCAGGGTTAAGTTTGGTTCAGTTTCCGAGGATTTAGTCCACAGTCTGCAGGCATAACGTTGGCGCCTGGGCTGAGGCAATAAATTAAGGTGGAGACACATTCCGGATGGAGCACATCACCTCACAGCAGCTGGGAAGCAGGAGCAGGAAGAGTCCAGTATCCCACAGTCCCCTTCAAAGGCATTCCTCCAGTGACCTAAAACATTCCAGTATGTTTCCACGCCTCTCAGTGACTCAACAGCTTGTGCAGCAAGCTTTTAACCCATAAGTCCTTGGGAGACACTTATGCAAACATGGTGGAAGAGGTGGCTGGAGTCAGTGTGAGAGCTACAAACAGATTATTATTATGACACCACCTCTGGCAAGTGCGGATACAAAGACTTTGGTGGGTAGAAATTCTCCAGGGAGGAAGAGATCAGAACAATGCGAAAGTGATTTGTATAAGAGTAAAAAGAAACTGGCTCAAAGTCAGAATACATTTGAAATCAAGACAGTGGAAAATGTGTTGTCCAAATGCTTAGCGTCTACAATGAAAAATAAATGATTACTGAGATAAGCACATTTGGCGGAAGATATATATTAATGAACTTATGGGAAAAGACCCCAAATTTGAAAGCATGGGCCCTACATTTACTGATCACAAGAGCATCCATGACCAAGTGACACTAAGTAATCAAGAGAGGATGACCTGACAGGTTGGTATCAGCCAGCTTCTGTCACCAACATCAGTGCTGCAAAGGAGCCTTATGTGTGGAGCAGCCATGATGGAAGGAATGCACACTCTGTATGAGCTCACCAGCATGGGATCCCAGTCATCAAGGCTTACCCAGCTACTGCTGTTGCCACATGTGTAACCCTCCAGGGACAAGGATGAGTGCTGAATGTCCAGTATGACACCCTGCCTCATGGAGAAAGCCCAGCCATATGTGGATGATTATCACTCAAATGGTGTAGCAATCCTTCTTTATGCAAGTAGGGATTTAACTAGCTAGTTTGTAGAGCTTTGTCTGGCAGCACTAATAGAATCATTTAAGGGAGCAGGATTCATAAACTTCCTATGATCACCTGAGCCCCTATTCCACGTAGAGCAAGGCAGGTACTCAGTGGGCACATGATAGGAGAGCTGTCTCGTACTGGACTACCCAGGAGCTACTGGTGCTCTGGAGCAATGGTATATCTACTTCAAAGTGCAAATGAGCTGCAAATTAGAAAGTGATAGCCAGTAAGAATGGGCTGCCATCTTCCTGAGTAAAATACACTGTAGATGTACTATCCTCATCTGCCAACCATAAATAGAACACAGGTTCCCTGAACTGAGGTGGGGAGCGACCCCACTTCTTATCACTCCCTGTGTCTTCCACGGGAATTTGTACTTCCTGCCTCACAAGTTTAGATTCTGAACTTCTTCAACTGTATTGTTTGATAAGGTTTACCTATTTGAGGTTTAAACAATAGAAAACTGAATAAAAGTTATAGGTCCTCAATAATGCTAGCCACGTTTCAGTACTAGAAGCCAGAATGTGGTGGCTGGGTCCCCCGTTGTACAGTGCTGGCTAAGCATATTCATTTTTCAATGAAAATACTTCCATAAAGATCAGCACATTTCAGTCCTGGGGATGCATTGCTCAAAACCTGGATCATGTACCTGTAGGAACAACACTGGGGGACTGATCCACCCTCCCCCACCCTTGCCTGCAGGCCGTGGGCTCCGTGGGTTTGGTGTACTAAGCACTGGCAGGAGTCACAGTCCAGTCAGGAGTAAAGGACTCTGCTCATCAAAAGAAGGCAGGGATACTCTTACATAACAGGAAGTGAGAGGTGGACCGGTAATCACCTGGGAATATGTCCTGGGATCCCCACCCGCTTTCTGCGTAAGTGGGCAGGCTCACTCTCCATAGCCTGGAAAGGGCTCAGAAGCCTGAGGGAGCAGGTCTGTGTTGCACCACCACCTGTGCTACTCTAATCTCCCCACAAAGTGCGACTTTGAAAATTCGATTTCTTTTTCTTTTATAGATAAGCAGCAGATCCAGACTTCCTCCTGCTGAGTACATAACAACACACCCTCCCCTCTGCAGGCCAAAGAAGTGACAGAATATGCACATGTCACCAGGTCCAAGAGGCTGGATCCTGGTATCCCTCCCTCACGAACGTGGAAAAAGAGCTGAACTGGCTGCAAATGACAAAGCAAGTGTGGAGATCTACATTTTCCTTCTGTGGACTCTCTGCCCTCTGCTCCTAACAATAAAAAGCCCTTGCCCACCTGTGCAAGGTGAGATGGTGATCTGTGGCAAATGTGCCATTGCACCTCCACAGAGCTGGCTTTGAATCAATATTTGTTTACTTTTTGCCGAAATGTATGGTGATGGAGACCACTACAAAGTGGTTGTGAGCAGGATTTAATATTAACCAGTTGGGTTTCTATGTTTACTTGTGAGTGGTCTGAAGCTTAGGCACCTGGTCTGGAGATGGGCAGCAGACTCATAGTAAGTGAACCTCTATGAGTTACTGGTCACCACGGAGGCCTGTATTGGCCTCTGAAGCTATAACACCTCAAAGGACAAGATAAAGCCACAGCTGAGGACTACGGCTCCAGTGCCCGTTAACTGAAGGAGGCTGAAGCTGCAGCCTCCACACTCCAACAATAAATGCCAACCTAAACATAAACTAGTTCTCCTGATTGACATAATTTACTACTTAACTCTCAGGAAATCTTGCAGAGGCTGGGGATAAGTCTCCTGCTTCTTCTTCTGGGCAGAACCACATTTCTCATAGCTGTTCTAGGTGAAGATTCCTCTCAACTTCACCTACCATCTAAAAGTGCTGCCCAGAGCAGTTTTCCATGCTCTCAGGCTGTCCTCTCAGGCCCAAGACTCCTCATCTGAGGGTCTGGCCCTGGCCACCTTGCAGCTGCATTAAATCAACTCCTGTAGAAAGAACTGCAGTTACCCCAACTCTCAAACAGCTGTGACTCAAAACACACCCATAGCTGCTCTCTGCTAGATCCTCTTCTACTCAGTGTCCTTGTACTTTCCAGTTAGGTCCTTGAGGCCATCTCTCACATCTCCCAACAATGGTGGTTCTCCAGGACTCTGCCATGCCATAGGGTAGATTTGATCCAGCCCAGTGAGATGTATGCATATCTCCACCACAGACACATGGCATAGGCAAGTATACACATGCAATAGAGGTTTGGGGTCAATGTGCCCATGGGAAGAAGGGCTTATTTATTGACAGTAAATTTCCATCATATAATTCAAAAAAATACATGCATGTTCAGGTATGCATACAATACAGATCAACAGAAGAAAAGAAATATGAAGCCTGGTATTGACTTTTACACATAAGTCTATTTCTGGACTCCATCTATTGTGATAAAAATTTCTTAAACATCTCCAAGGAAATTCCTTTTTCTATACACTATTTCATCAGAAGAAAATGAAAGGTTTCCCAGTGGGTTTCACCAAAAAATTTTACACTTGGGATGGAAGAACAGAATTCATGGGTGATCAATATTACATTCATGGGGCTGGGGATTTAGCTCAGGGACACAGCGCCTGCCTGGCAAGTGTGAGGTTGTGAGTTCGAGTCCCAGTACTGGAAAAAAAAAATCACATTCATATCAGAAATCATGATCAATCCATAATATCACAATCTTAAATATACATGTGAGATCAATATCATTCTTCAAATGAGATGTGCAATCTATTGCATTCTTGCAAAAATAGAACAAGATTTTTAAAAATGATAGGGATGGGGCTGGGGATTTGGCTCAGCAGCACAGCGCCTGCCTGGCAAGTGCAAGGTCTTGAGTTTGATTCCCGGAACCGGAAACAAACAAACAAACAAACAAACAAAAACTGATAAGGAAAACACGTCAATTTCCAAGTAATCCAGATACAACAAACATCAAGAAGGTATACATTATATTTTCCCCACCTATCCTGGCTCCTCACTACCAAGAAACGTGCCAGCTCTCCAGAAACACACTATGAAATAGGGCCTCATTTCACAATAGGCAAAAACGAAGTGAGTGACAGGGCTGTGAACAACTCCTGTCCATGTCATGGACTTTGCACTGTCAGTGGCCCATGCCTCATGCATGGGCAGCCGCTTTCTCTGCTCTCAAACATTCTTCATATAGACCTGGGGTTGCCTTGCAATCTCCCCTATAAAACTTGGCCAAGTGTTCTAGTATTTTCATCCTACTGGTTCCACCACGGGTCCTTGTCCTCACAGGAACTCAATTAGCAGGGTCACTAGTTGGTACCTGCCAATGCTCTCCATACCCTTCCAGACATGGCTCTGGTGCTGGCCCTATCCATTTTGGCACAGAATCCTCAAGTGATCACACACTTTTACCTCATAGGCTCTCAGAAAATTTGACCTCAAGGACCTTGAGTGCATGGTCAGAGACCTTCTCAGAGCCCCAGACTTCAGGCAGGTAGAATGGAAAAGACCTGGGATGAGTCGGGACAAGGTGAGGACTGAAGGAAGACTGTGGAAACACTGTGCCAGAGGAAGGGTTTGGGAACAGTCTAGAAAAGCCTCTGCTGGCTGCCCTGCACCGTGACATGCAGAATTCTCCAGAAAGCACTCTGGGACCTGAGTGGAAATTAGAGCCTTGTT
Organism: Chinchilla lanigera; assembly: GCF_000276665.1. Taxonomy (NCBI): domain Eukaryota; kingdom Metazoa; phylum Chordata; class Mammalia; order Rodentia; family Chinchillidae; genus Chinchilla; species Chinchilla lanigera. The sequence continues at coordinate 2,113,926 of NW_004955498.1, read as the reverse complement.
CAGGGGTTCCTGCTCCAGATGGGAGCAAGATCTAAGACCAGGCTTACTGAGGTCGAGGGGAGGGACTGGGGGACCAAGAAAACCAGTCCCCAGATAAAGGAACCACAGATGACCCAGACCTTCCTGTGTTAGCTGAGCTGCACCACACTCAGGGAGATTTGGCAGGATGAGCCCCTCCTCCCATCAGCAGAGGGTCCAGGGAGTCACAGCCTTGTCCTCAGGTCTGTGCTTCTGTGGGGAGATGAGGGAGGACCAGGTCCCAGTTAGCTCATGGGGAGGGGCTGCCCTGGGGGACAGAGGAATCCCCTCCCTGATGAGATACCAGAATAATATAGATCTCCCTCTGGGGTCCTCTGTTCCCAAGGGCATGACTCTCAGATGAGTACTCCCTTTGCCCCAGGGGACCAACCAGGACAGTTTGAGCCTTGTTCTGAGATTCTGCTTTAGGTGGTAGAAAAGACAACCAGGGATCAGTTGCCAACCTCAGGCTCTGAGGGAGGAGGAAGCCCCACCGCAGGTAGAGGGTCCCTAACTAATCATGCAGCTCTGCCTTTTCTCACAGCCCTGCACCACACAGGGCAGGGGACACCCCTCCCCCAGGCCTACACAGGGCATCCTGAGTGTAAGTGTCTGGTTCCGAGGTCAACCCTGCAAGTGTGGGGAGCAGGGATGACATTGGCTTTTTTAGGGTTCAGGGAGACTATGTGGAGGAAGGAAGAAGCTACAGTTCAAAGAGAGAGTTCCCAAGGAACTCGAAAATAACTCCGTGGCTGTCCCTATGCATTTTGGCACAGAATTCTCAGGTGAGCACCCACTTTCACCTCAAGCATTCTGGGAATCAGACTCCGGAGCAGTGCTCCTCAGATCCTCGGAGCTGAGAGGACTCCAGCTTTGTCAGGTCAAGGGGAGATGCTGAGGGGCAGAGTGAGGAAGCCTCCCCCAGGTAAAGGGTCCTAGGTTAATTATGCCTTTCTGCTGTACTCAGATCTGAACCCCAGTGTTGGTAGGTTGTTAGGTTACTCCTCCCTCTCCTGCAGCCCTTTTCTGGCTAGAGCTCCTGGGTGTCAGAGCCTTGGTCTGAGGGGAGCACACTGAGTATGGCATGGGACCAGTGACCAGGACAGAGACCATCCCCACCTGGGGTTCAGGACAGCAGCAGGCCAGAGCCTTAGTGTGACAGGTGACACTCAGGTCAACTTTGTTCTGTCAGGAACTAAGGCGAGGACAAAGATGGAGGAAAGAAGGAACCCAGTCACACCTGTAGAGGAGTCCCTTGGAAGAAATCTAGGCCCAGGGTACCAATGTGAGGCATTGAGGTGAGCTATGTGGTCCCTAACATCCATGGGTGGGGTCTGAGAAAGGTGAGAGTCTTGTTCACAGCAGAGGGTATCTTTTCCCCTAGAATAGAGAAATCCCCACAGAAGCCTACTCCTGCTGTGATCCTAGGGAAGCCCCATAAACACTGAGCTGAAAAGAGATTCCAGACCTCTGCAGGCTGGTCTGAAGGAGCTTAGAGGACTTATGGAAGGAACTCAGCATCCCCAAAGCACGGGTACCAGGCAGTGTCCTGGGTCCAATAAAAAAATGAGCAGCATAGGCCGGCCTGTAACAGATGGGACCAAATCTAGCAATGATTTCACCCTCAATTTTGTCCTGTATTCTGACTCTGGAACCTGAGGAAGGAGGACTCATATACTTACAGGGGTGTGACTCCATGAGAACTCAAGGGGAGGACTTCCAGGGAAGACAGTGAGGAGGCCTTGTCCTCTAGTCTCCACCCAGTCATGCTGATAGTGTGGAACACAGTGGGGACCCAAGCCACTGGAAGAACAGAAGAATCCAACTTCTTTCATCCCTCCACAAGGAAATAATCACCTGTTTCCCCTCCGAATGGGTGAAGGAGCTTATTAGTGCTGGCATTTTCCAAACCTGGGCCAAGGGAGCTGGATGTCCACAAAATGAACATCTTAATTTCTTGTTAGGAAATCATCTGGGGTCCTGTGTAGCCTGGTGGAAAGGCTGATCTGGCTTGTAGAACATTAACCTTGGGCTTATCAACGCTAAATACCAGATGTCAGAGCAGCAGTGAGCACAGATATTTCTGGTTAGGTGGCTCAAAGCTGTACCATGACTGCAGTAGACACAGACTGGTGTCCGGGAGAAGCAGACATGTCATCCTGTGGTGATGCAGGGGCTACCATCCCATGCTGAACTGGAACAGCATGAGATCACCAAGAGTTGGGCAGGAAGCAGCATGCATGCGTCAGGTTGACTGCCATCAGTAGGTCAATGTGTGATCACCAGTGGGGTAGTAGGGAAGGTCCACCAGCATCTTCTTTAAAGAATGAACTGATTTTCACCCAGAGGACCAGACTTGATACTGAGCCAGAGGCCCAGGATCTAATGATGAATCTTGTTGGTGCAAGTGTCGTTCAGACCCTGAGATATCATAGCTGGTGAAATTTAAAGAATTTAAGGGGGGAACCAATCAAAGGAAGACTTGGAGAAGAGCCTGAGGAAAGGGAATTACAGTCTGTCCTGAAAACGCATTGCCTGGTGCAGCTCTTCTCTTGTGGACCCTCAGTGCCACACAACCTGGCGGATTCCCAAATCGTGACCACTAATTCCAGTTTCCCCTCCCAGCAGCAAATTAGCCACCCAGGTCATTATCAGCCATCTCCCCATGCACAGCCCATATACAGAGACTGTTCCAGTGTCCCAAGACAGGCACACAGATTACTTTCCTTCCAGACCTTGCTCCTCATATTCTGCCTCCTGTTCTAGGAAATGGCAGTACCGATTCATGCTAGTACACTAGAAAGTCAGGAGTACTTTTTTTTGAGGGGGGGGTTCTGGTACCAGGAATCAAACTCACAACCTTGCACTTGCCAGGCAGGCACTGTGCTGCTGAGCTAAACCCCCAGCCCCCAGGAGTACTTCTTCCATTAATAATTTTTAATGTCACGTTTTATTTACATTTGAAAAATTCGCTCTTCTGGTGTACAAGATGGTGCGGTTGATAATGGACAGTCACCACTACCACACCCAAGACACCTCACTTCCCCAAATAGTGTTTTCCTGCTACCTCTTGTAGCCAAACGCTGCCCCACCCCCACCCTGGTTTGTTCTCCATCTCTACAGTTTTTACATTTCCAGTAGGTCATGGGAATGATAGTATAGTACATTTTGACTTTCCAGAGGGGCTGCTTTCTCTGGACATCACTCATTCGTGATGTAGCCATACTGTTTTGTATATCAGTAGTGTGCCCTTGCTATTATTGAGCAGCATTCTTTGGAGGGATGGGTCATAGACTATTTAGTCACTTCTCAGCTGAGAGGTGTTGGGTTTTGTTCTAGATTTCTTTGATGCTTATGAATAATGGTGCTAGAAGTATTCACTCACAGGTTTTTATATACACATGTGTTTCCTTTTCAATTGGGTGAATATCTTGCATAGGATTTCTGGGTTATATGACAAATATATTCATTTCTATTGAAAAAAAAGTGCCAAAATATCTTCCAAGTTGTAGTACCATTTGGCTTTCTCACCACCACTGCATGAGGCTTCCAGGAGCTCTACAACTTCAGCAGCACCTGGTTTACTAAATTTATGTGTTTCCTTTGTTGTTCAATTTTAGTCTTTGAAATACATCTTTCTAGTCATCACAGCATTGTTTTCCTTTGAAATTGGAGATTGAATCCAGGGCAAGCCCTGCACATCCTGTAGCACTGACTACACCTGAGAACTTCCATTTTGGCTTTAAAGTTGCATCTCTAAAACAACTAATAATATTGGGTGTGTTTCTGTGTGCTTGTTTCTCTTAGGCTGAAGGTCTTCTATATCTTTTTGGTCCACTATATACATTTGGGGCATATCTCTTCAAATTTTTAATCCAGTTTTCTAAATAGATTGCTTTATCCTATTGTTAAGTTTTGAGACTTCTTTATATACTCAGAATAGAAGTTAAATATGTTATTACTGAATCCTTTCTCCAAGTCTATGGCATGCATTTTCCTTTCTTTAAGTTTTGTTTATAATGAAGGTTCTATAATTATATAAGACCCAGTTCATCATAATTTTCTTTTATAAACCATGCTTTTCTTGTTCTTTGTAAAATTTTGTCTATCTTGAAGTCATGCAGGTTTTTACAATGCATTTATCCAGAATTTCATTGTTTTATGTGTTTCATGTAGATCTTTTACTACTGGGAGCTAATTAGTGTGTATGTTTTGAGATATCCCAGTCTTGAAAATGTAGCTCAGCACTAGAAACTGTGTCCAGCATGTGTGTGTTCTTGGGTTTCATCTCCAGCACCACGATAGAAAAATAAAAGATGTGCACAAAAATAAAGAATTTTAGTTATTCTTTCTTAGATTTCTATTTTTAAATTCTCTAGATGGATGTCCAATTGTTTAAATATCATTTGTTGAAATGACTATAATTTCCCTATTAAATGTCATGAAATTCTGACAAAAATACATGCTCATATTTGTTTAGGTCTATTTCTAGGCCATTGTTGTTTTCTATTTATTTGTTTGTCCATACACCAATATTACACTCTCTGGTTTGTTTTGCTGTATTTTATGTAAAATCTCGTGAGCAGTGTCAGTCCTCCAATTTTGTTCTTCTTCTCCAAAACTTTCTTTCCATTTTATCTCAATTTCTCTTCCAAATAGAAGAAAGAGTGAATGTATTGATATCTACAAAAACCTACTGTGTACCTAGGCTTGGCAGCACATGCCTGTAATCCCAGCAGTCTGGGATGCTGAGGCAGGAGGATTGCAAGTTTCAGCCCAGGATGGACAGGGAAGCAATGCAAACAGAACCTGTCCCAAAATTTACAAATGGGGAAAAAAAGGTTATGGATATAGCTCCTCTGTGCTTTTGATGGGATTATATATCCATACATCAGCATGTAACAAATTAATATCTTAATGATATTGAGGCTTCCAATTCATAACTATGCTCTCTTTGCCTTTATTTAGGTTTTCTTTCATTTCTGTCAGAATCACTGATCAGTTTTCAGTATAAAGAACCTGAAAGTAAATTCTTAGACTTATACCTAAGTATACCATACTGTAAATGATGCTGCTTTTTATATTATGTGAAATGGAATAAACCAGTAATGAAAGAACACACATGGCATGTGTTGCATCCAGATGTCCCCCCAAAGTCTAATGTGCTTATAAGTGAGACTTTTCAGAGTTAGCTAGAGCTAGTGTGTGTGCTGCTGGTATCAAGGATGTAATGCTGGGACTGATTTACAGTGCAATGCTAGCATTAAGGCTGCTGGTGTGAGTGCTCCTTGCCCTGAGGGTGGGGATATGGATAGTACATAAGGGACCTACTAAGGGTTGTTGTTTGTGACTTGTTGCTTGTTGTTTGCTGCCTTCTGCCTGCCTGCTCTGCAATACCCATGTACCATACCATCCTACCTTGGAGGCAGCCAACTATAAACAGAATTCTCTACAAACTATGAGTTAAGAAATCTTTCCTCCTCTAACTTTGGGTGTTTGTATTTTGTCTCAGCATTTAGAAAGTTAATTAAGACAGAACTTGGTACCCGGAGTGTAGTCATTGCTGTGACTGTACATGACCACGTGGTTCAGGGGGCTTTGGAACTGATTTGTGGGAAAATTTAGAAAGATTCAGAGATTCAGACTAAATAAACAGCTCTGGAATGCCTTGAACTGATGGATGATTCTGGTCAGTGTTCTGAAGACCATGAATGTTGCCAGTAAAGACCAGGCTCAGGAGGTTAGTGCACTGCATTGGTTGTGAGACTCCAGATGACATGTGCTATCTTGATGGAAAGTTTGGCTGCATTTTGCTAATGTTCAGGGACTTTCCTTGAAACCAAGATTAAAGGCAGGAAACTAATAAACTTGGCAGAAGAATTTCAGGGCAGTCTACTGTTATGGCTTTGGCGTGGCTACTGTTAAGGGCTTTTAGTGAGATTTATATTGAGAATCATGAATAAAGAGCCCAGGAGAATGATTTAAAACATTGGAATTTGGGCCAGAAAGGACGTTTCAGTAAAATTATGACCTGAAAAAATATAACAGAGGGGAAACTGGTTGCAGACAATAATAAGAAGAAAAAGTCAAGTATTTCAGAAGAGGACAAAAGAAAAGGTACCCTATGAAACCTTACAAGAAGCAGCAGGTCTTCACCCTTTGCAGCTCAAAATTGCAAAAGTGGAAGCCTCTGCTTTGAGAAGATAGTCTCACAGCACTATGTTCCAGAATGATCCTGGTCTAGGAAAGTTTTTACTCAGGAGTTAGTTCATAGGCACTTGACATTACCACTAAGAGAGAAGGAAGCCTGTCTACTGCTCCAGCTGGTGTCTGACCCTAGCATCATCCACTTGGTGCTGGTTTCAGGCACATGCAGAATGCAAGAGTTGTGGGATCAGGAAGACTTCCACTGAGATATCAGAAGAAGCCCTAGGAGTCCAAGCAGTTGGTGCCTGAGTGGGCAATGTGTGAAACTGTGAGTGTGAAGCCCAGAGTGTGGTGGAATCACTGGAAGTTTGGAGAAAGTAGGAGCATGGATAATTCGAGGAAAGCTGAAATGAATGAGCGTAGCCAGCCCAAGTGAGAAGCCAAGGGAGCTCCAACCAGAGGAAGTGCCATTGGCATGGAGCCACACAAGCCCCTTGGAGTTCACATCTTCCCACAGATTTCCTCAGATACTGGACATGGAACTACAGGACATAAGGATTTCCCTGCTACATTTTTGACTTGCTTTGGTCTCATTCCTTTCTATGCCCATATTTGCAACTTTTGGAATGTTAATGTTTATTTTGTACCATTGTAATGGCAGTATTCAAATTATTTCTTTCTTTTTCTTGCTATTTTTTACTTTAAAGAGAATTAAAAAATAAAAATATTATTATCAAAACAGAATTTCAAGAAAGGATATGAATGCAACAATGATTTTTATGTTGCATATTGTTGTCTTCAAAGTACTTGTTCAAATTATAAGATATATGCATGCAAAATTGGTCAAAAATTAACTGTTCCTTTCAATAAACCAATTGAAGTTAGTAGTATAATAATCTTTTTTATCTTCTGTATGTGTGTATTCCTAATAAGGAAGGAAGGGTGAATTTCTTTTCATTTGTAGAAGGACTAGGAGCTAAGAGTTTGCCTTAAATCTCAGAGGAAACTTTATAGTTGAACTTTTCAGCAATGTTGAACCAGTTAAGACTTTAGCAACTCTTGAATATGAACTAAATGTTTTTCAAAAGGATGTGTATGAAAGTTTGGGGGACCTGGGGTGAAATGTTATTGTTTGTATCTATGTGTCCTCCCAAAGTCTCATGAGGTTATACTTGGGGCTCTTGGGAGGTGGTTGGATCTTGTGTGTGTGTGCTTCTGGGATGAAGGACGTAATACTGGGATTGATTCACAGTGTGATGCTGGCATTAAGCTTCCCCTCAGGTGTGGGTATGAATGCTACCTGCCTTAAGGGTGGGTAGCCTGGATAAGATATAAGGGACAGAAAATGGTCACTGCTTATCACTTATTGCTTCATGTTTGCTGCCTTCTGCTTGCCTGCTCTGTGATGCCGATCTGCCATGCCACCTCGGATCCAGCCAGCTATCAAATGCACCATCTATGAACTGTGGGCTAAGTAAATCATTCCTCCTTTAACCTTGTGTGTCAGGTATTTTGTCTCAATAATGAAAAATAACTAAGACAGCACAATTCACTTACATAAGTTTTCAAAAATACTCAAGCTCATATAAGCAGAGACTAGAATGATGGTTGTCAGGATCTGGGAGGAGAAGGAAATGTGGCATTGTTGCTCACTTAGTATCATGTTTCAGTTATGCAAGAAGTGTGAGATCTAGTGATTTCCTGCACAGAAGTTCATAATATGGTGTTGTGAACATCAGAATTTATCAACAGGACAGATCTCATGCTATGGGCTCATACCAACTTAAAAACCTGAACAGAATGGATTAAAAGGAAACTTGAAAGTGATGCATTTGTTTTTTTCCTTATCATGGTGCCTATATAGTAGTGCAGATATAGTGAAACTCAGTAAACTGCATACATTGAACATTTACAGTTTTTCATCAAAAATTGCACCTCAATGAAGGTGCTAAAGTATCACTTTTCAAATATTAATTGCTTGGTGTATCAGAATACACATAATTTTCATGTCCAGTATTGAAATTTACACTGTGACTCTGACCTTTGTCCTGGGTAAATTAAGGAGCTATTTTAGACTTCACTAGATTTTTCAGTTGGACAGTGATTCTTTGCTAATAGAAATAGTTTTATTTTTGCCTTACCAATATGTATTTATTTCATTACTTTTATTTTCCTTTAATGCACTGGTTAACATTTTGAGTATGAGGGGCTGGGGATTTAGCTCAGTGGCACAGTGCCTGCCTGGCAAGTGCACGGTCGTGAGCTCAATTCCCGGTACCAGAAAAAACAACAACAACAAAAAAAAAACATTTTGAGTATGAAACTGAGTAAGAGTGGTACAAACAATTATCCTTCTTTGTTGTCCAACTAAAATTAAAAAAGCTCCATCCTTCACTTTAAGTATGGTACTATTGTTAGGATTTTAAAAGATACTCTTTATGAGGTTGTAGGAATTATTATTTACTGTTGGTGTACAGAAACTTTTAAATATCATATGTGGTAATTGGTCTTTTTCCAATGATTTCTGACAAAAATTTATGTGATGGAATGAGTATGATTTCACCCTAAAGTACGTCAACTAAGTGTTGTGGCACACATCTGTAATGCCAGCATTTGGGAGGCTGAGGCAGGAGAATCACCATAAGTTTGAGACCAGTCTGCGCTACATCATGGTGTGGTGAAGATGCTTCTACAAAAAACAAAAGCCTGTCAAAAAAAAGAAATGGTCAGAAGTTTTCACCAATGAGACCATGTACATTTGGAGATTTCTGTTATGGGATATTTTTCATTATGAATTTCATTTTTTTCAATAAAAATAAGATATTTAAATTATTTCTTTCTTCCTAAGTGATACTTTTTAATTTACTCCTTCCAGGGAATTTGTCCATTTTATCAAAGTCATCAATGTTATGGGCATGAAGATGTCCAAGATAATCCCTAGTAGCTTCTTTAATGTACACAGTGTCTGTGGTGATATCATTTTTTCTTGATACTGGAAATGGAATGTTCTCTCTCTACCTGGTTAATCTGGTAAGAATCTTACACATATCATTGATATTTATGAAGAAAGAGCTTTAATCTTTTATTGATGTTCCCTAACAAGTTTCTGTATTGAACTTCAGTGTTTTCTGCTATTTTCATCAGTATTTCCTTCAATTTACATTCTGCTTGCTTAATACATGCTTTGTTTGATTCTAGTTTCATAAAGTAGAAGCTGGTGTAACTAATGTGAGATATTCCTGAAGTAAACATTATATATTAGAAAATGTCCCCCAAACAATGGGGCCAAACTTTCCCACTGCTTACCCTTGGTTGCCAACTATTGCAGAGCAAACCCAATTAGTATTGGGTATGTAGCCTCCACAGGTCATTGAGTCTTTGTCACCTATTAGTTGGGTGATATTTTTTAATCATTTTGAGGGCCTTGAGTTGATTTCAACATAAGTCAGGATGCAGGAATCATAACTATGATGAAGCTGGCCTACAACTGATTAATTTCCCTGTGTTCTTTTGGGGCATGATCCAGTCATCCATGTTCCTCACCCCCTCTAAGATCTGGCCATCTACACCCTTATGCTGCTTCATTGCTCCCAATCCCCACAAACACATGTGAAAACACAAGGCATTTTCTCTGCTGATTGATGAGACAGTGTTGAGACGGAAATTAATTTTTAGGAACCAGTGCTTACCCCGTCATTATCCTTTGTGTTGAAGGAGACAGGTTTTGCTCTTATTTTTCTTCACTTTTTACTGATATTTATTGGCCAGGAACAGTCAGGAAAAACTAATAATAGCAGCATTCTTCCTTTGGCTTACTTAAATAAGAAATTGCTAACTATGAAATAATCCTCAGAAGAATCCAGTTATTAGTATTTGATGAAGTCTCACTAGGATCCTATGAATAAAGAAACAAAACTTGAAGCTCCATCATACAGCTAAAATGAAATTTGTTTGATGACAGGGTAGAAGTCTTCCCAGGAAGGAGCTTAAGGAGGTCTTTTCACCTTGCTTTTGGACCTGTGTTGAGAAGGATCGCTTTATTTCCTTAATATCCCTATTGGATGCTGGGGGGTTTCTGGCCATCTTTGTAGTGTCTGTGCCTCCCAGTGGTCCACACCAGGAGTCTTGATCTCTCTTTCCAAACTCTTCCCTAGAACATTGAAGGGCCAAAGCTCATGCTTTGTTGGGTCAGTAAGCTCCACTCCAGTGCATCCATTCCTGGGGTGCCATGGTTTAGACAACACAGAGCACCACTGGACACATCCATGGGGACAATGTTCTGATGACTTGGCCCAGATGGTCTAGTTGGAGAAAGGAGGAATTTTCTAAGGACCCCAAAAGAGCCTTGCACACTGACTTGCTACCCTTTCACATCTGCTAAGCTCGACTGTGGTGAATAACCTGAAAGGGAGAGGTTGTTTCCCCCATACTTTTCAGACAAACACTGCATTCACCAGTACATTCTGTTCTCCCTTGAGCCATTACCTAGTTTTGTGTTGGTGTCTGATTTCCCTCCACACTAAGCTGGCCTGAAATAAGTGTATGTAGGTGGATGAGCCCTCTCCTACAAATTCTTCTATGCACCTCAAAGTTCATTCTCTTAGTGGCTACTACTAGGGAGTGCTTCTGTCCCACTTCCTCTTCTCATTGTTCACTTAGAATCTACTAGTTTTGTGTGCTACTGTTTGAAACAACTGGCTTAACCCTCTTAAGATTTCAGTGAAAAAAAAAACATGTTCTAACATGTATCCTAATATTGTTTACTGTCTAAGAGACCTGCTTGTCACACTAGGTGTAATACCTAAGCTTGGGTTTCACCAATATAAGGGACATGAGTCAGGCAGTCATGTACTAAAAATATGTAGGATGTTTGCAAATAGAAAGCATTTTGACGAATCTCCACACATTTTCCATAGTGGCTATATTAATAGGAAATGGAGAATGATGAATTCACAGAGAAGGATAAGGTTCAATGTGACTCTTTAATTTCTGCTCAAAGGAAAAAGTTATTTATAAAGGCCTACACATTGGAAAGGGACAAGTAAAATTACAGAAAATACAATAGAGACAAAGAAAACCCTCCAAAAAATAAATGAATCAAAGAGCTGGTTCTTTGAAAGAATAAATAAAATTGATAATCCCCTAGCCAACCTTCTCAAGAAAAGAAAGGAAAGAACTCAAATTCATGCAATAAGGAATGAAAAGGATGAAATTAGCACGGATTCCACAGAAATTCAGGAGATCATTAATACCTACTTTGAAAATCTTTACTCCCATAGGATAGAAAATTCAGAAGAAATGGACAGATTCCTAGATATGTATGAACTACCAAGGTTGAGTCA
>NW_004955498.1:2092474-2099538 GCF_000276665.1 Chinchilla lanigera | reverse complement strand
TACAGAAAATACAATAGCATCTGTATTAAAATTTTATTAATTATGAAAATGTTTCTAGAACTAATAATTGAGTTTAGATGTGTTATTGGATAAAAGATCAGTATATTGACTTTTTGTACTAATAAGGAGCAATTATAAATTGAAATTTAATTGTATGATTTAAAATAGGACTAGAAATACAAATTGAGAGGGATAAATTTAATCAAAGTTGCAAAAGATCACTACATTTAGAAATATATTGAAAAGATGAGATAATAAAAGTAAATGGAGACTTGATCCTTTTTTCATTTTCCAGATTTTTAATTATTTTAAGAAAGTAAACTCTTCCAATACTTCAATACATTTAATATAATCCAAATAAAAATTGTGAGTCTAACATTCAAATAAAAATTCAAAGGCCCCGAAGAAAACTTCCAAGCTTAGAACAAAGTTTGAACATTTACCCTACTTCCAGAATTCTAAACAACAAGCAATAAAGCAGAGAAATAGCTGTAGAAAAAAGGAATGAAGCCCAGGAATTGATCTAAATGTATCTCCTGTATACAAGAACTGATTTTGGTAAAGATGCAAATGAAGATTAAAGGAGAAATAGGAGAGGCTTTAAAATAAATAGTTCTGAAACAATCAGATGTTCACATGTGAAAAGCAAACCTCAGTGTATATCACGTCTGCATCTATTAATACATATGTAGGGGCTGGGGATTTAGCTCAGCGGCACAGCGCCTGCCTGGCAAGGGCAGGGTCGTGAGTTCGATTCCTGGTACTGGAAAAAAAAAAAACAAAAACAAAAGCAAAAAACAAAACAAGTCCAAAAAAAAAACATATATAGACATTTCTTTCCTAGATTTCTCATCTGTGGAACAAAATACCTGACAACTACAAGTGAAAGGAGGAGGGGTTTATTCTGGCTCACAGTTTTCAGTGAAGAGGCAAAAAGCGAAGGGGAGAGAACACACCTCCCAGTGTGGCTCCTCGTGAGCCCTTCCTTTCACCAGGCCCCGCCTCTAAATGGAGACTTTGGGGGGACATTTTAGATGTGAATCGTAGCAATTTATCTCTCCAGGGAGACACAGAAACAGTTACCAGAACATTTTAAGAATTATATCATGTGATGTTGTCATCTCTCACATTTGAACTCTGGGAACAGCTCACAGAGCATATTTTATTTTTCTTAAACTCTGTTACCTTACTTGTGATTAATGTGTGTAAGTTATGCAAGTTAATGGGGGAGTTCAGTGTGATATTTCATCACATGGACACAGTGCACACTCATCAAACTGAAACCTGCTGTATCCATTCTCCCCCACACCCTGCCCAACCCCTGATAATCACTGGTATCCGTTCACATTGACTGTTTTTAATCTTCCCCGTGTGAGAAAGAGCTTGCTGTACTTGGCCTTTTCTTGTTGCCTTATTTCATTGAACCTAGTATACAGTAGTCCCAACAACTAAATTGTAATGAAAGTTTAAACATTTATAACTTATCATGAAGTAAAATCTAGAAATATCAAAAAGAAACTTAAGAAATTATGAACTTTCATAGACACAACTGTAAAACCACGCACACAGATCCAGATAAAAGGGTTCTGATATAAATACAGCATTGTACCATATCCATTGACAGGAAAAAGAATGAAGTGAAAATCTCAATTTTCCTTTAATTCCTTATAACTCAGGGCCCGACCAGAAGAGCACAAAATGACAAACAACTTAAGCTACGGCCTTTTGTTTCTTGACTTAACCTTAGAAAATTATGGAAAAGTGAGGGAGTAAAATCTAGCAAACATACAAAAGTAAAGAAATGTAAACATCTAAACATGAAAACTCCCTGGAGGAGACTGCAGACTGTTGACCTAGGACTTGTGTTTGGACAGGGCTGGGAAGTTGGGGGACTGCGATGAGGCCTGCATAGGTGGCCCTTGACGACATAAGTTTAAACAAAGTTTTTAAACTCCTGTATAGAGGAGTTTTAAACTCCTCTAAAGCAGTGTACAGCCTGAGGCAACACCTCATAACAGAGATGCCAGAGGCCTGGGCGAAACATGAAGACAGCGGGAAAATGGAGATAGTACTAACAACTATGGAGATAGTCTAAACCCACCACAGTGGGTAAAGAATGGCTGTCAAAACAAGTATCATTTAACAGCGCATAAAGAATGCAGTGGAAATAGAAAAGAAAATAGAGGAATGAAGCATGCATGGTAACAGTAGTTACTCTATGATCAAATAAGAGTGTCCTCCCTTCTGCCCCACGGAACCCCGGGAGTCAGAGTCTCCCTGTGAGGTGAACATTCTCAGGTCCGCGGAGGACAGGGTTCTAGGCTGTGCCAAGCAGCAAAGTGAAGACCTGTATAAAGGAAGAGATCTGAGGCTCAATTAGGTAAAGAGGAGGCCCTGAGGGCACAGTGCGGAAGCCCCAAGGCAGACTGAGTCCACAAACAACCCAGATCTGCTTGTTTCAACCCAGTGCACTCGGGAGGGGATTTTCAGGACACCCTCCCCTTTTGTTTGGGGCATCAGGAAAGGAGGAACAGAGCCTTGCTTTGAGACTTGTGTTGCAGGTCTAGGGAGCAGACAGGACTGGGCTCAGTTAGGGCCCTGTGAGAGGCTGTGGGGCACTGTTGATGTCTCAGCTCATGTGCTATGTTCCCCAAAACCCAGATCTACCCATGCTATACACACACAGAGTAGGTATAACCGACACCACAGAGGAGCAGATATGATTGGGTGGGCCCCTCACCATGTCTGTCACAAGGAGCTGGGTGTCAGAGCCTTATTCTGACGTCTGCTCTTCAGCTGGGATGCAAAGATACAACTCAGGTTTGCTTGGGTTACCTTCTGGGGCTGAGAATGAGAGAGGAAGCCCAAACTGAGGCTGATAGTCTAGAAATAACCCATACCTGCCACTGTAGACAGCCTGCATTGTGCAGTGGAGTATTCCCAGGTGAGCACCCCCTTTTGCCTCAGGGTACCTCTGCAATTCAGAACCTAGTTCTCAGGTTCCTGCTTAAGGTGGAAGTAGCAGAGAGGACCTGAGCTCAGCTAGGAAAAGTTGAGGGACTGTGGGGTAAGTGTGGAAGCCCTGAGCCAGGTAGTGGATCCCCAAATAGTACATACCTGCTTGTGTTATGAGCTCTGTACCTGGGACACACTGGCCTGACCATAACCCTTCTACTGCCCATGGACACGATGAACCTTCTGCCTTTGCAATCCCTTTGTCAGACATAGTATGCAAAGGAGAACACCCTGTGATTGGTCTAGGAGGTGGATCCTGCCTTTGGTAGAGACTGAAGTAAGGCCTGAGAGAGTACAGAGGGGCCTGAGACAATCTCTTTCAGCACCTCCTCTCAGCCTGTGAAGGCCCTACGAGGTACTGTTTATTTTATTTTTTTTTTTTTTGGTTTTTTTCCGGTACCGGGAACCGAACTCATGACCTTGCGCTTGCCAGGCAGGCGCTTTTGCCGCTGAGCTAAATCCCCAGCCCCTGAGCTAAATCCCCAGCCCCGGTACTGTTTATGACATCCAGTGACTTCAGCCTGTGGGGTCAGAGAGAGGTGACAGCCTTGTTCTGACATCTACCAATTAGCTGAGGGGAGCAGAGCGAAGCTGTTCCCTGTCCAGGTGAGGGCCTGAGGGACCTGAGGAAGCCCCACCCCGACAGAGGCTCTCCGAACCACTCAGACTCCTCTCCAGTGTCAGGCCTGGACCACGAGGGACCCTGCTCCCCACTTTGGCCGCAGGGAACCTGGAAGTCAGAGCCTTGGTGTGTGGGGTATACTCAGGTACACAGAGATGGGGATTCAGGCTCTGCTAGCAAGCACGTTCCAGATCCATAGGTAAGAATGTTGGCCCCTCCTCACCCCACTAGAGGAACACATTGTGTGACCTCTGTACCCCAGTAATCAGGTCTGGCAAAGCCTGGGCGTGGTGCATGGATGTGTGATCCTGAAACTTCCATTGGATAGACTCTGTGAACGGTGACAGTGTTTGTCACAAAAGAGGGTGTGCTGCACTCCAGGACCCAGTGGAACACACAGAGACCTGCCCATGCTTTGGGTCCAGGGAAGGCTCATGCAGGGTTATCGGACAGGGGATTCTTGATTTCTTCAACAGGGTCTGAGGGACGTTGGGGTCTTTGAAGAATAAGCAAGGCCTCAGGGAAAGGGGAGTCAAGATGAGAAATGAGGCAGGACTGCGGGCCCAGGACACATGACAGATGGGACCCAGCCTGCCCATTCCTTCAATCTGAGCACGGTCCTGCATTCCCACCCAGAATCTATGGGCGAGGCTGCAGGTCACAGAAGGGTGAGAGTGTTTCCAGACTCTAGGAGAGGACTACAGAGGGGATTACGGAGGGGAAATTACACTCTAGATCAGAGGGTGACCTTCCCCCGGATGAGAGCCCCTGGAACATTCAGAGCACCTTTGACCTTGGCTCTTGGTGGCAGAGAAAAGAGGGCCTTGGTCTGGGCACTCTGCCCTCAGGTCAGCAGGTCCAAGACATGGGAAGCCCGGCCCTCTGGTAGGCTGGGGTGGCCTCAGGCAGGACCTCGGAGAAGAGTCACCACACAGTATGTCCGCCTCTGCTGTGTCTAGCGAGGTGGTGGCCTTGATTTGCCAGATGCAATTGGAGGTCGGCAGCAGGGAAATGTGAACACCTGGGCCTGCACCAGACAAGGGAGGGCCTCGGGATTCTACTCCTCTGTCAGTCTGGGGAAACCCATACAGAGCTGTGCAGGTGTGCTGTGCTTTTTTCTTCTTGAGCTCAGGGAGGTGGCTCTTGCTGTGAGGATCTTCATCAGGTATCAGGAGGAGCCATGTCCTGCTGGCAAAGGGAGCAGGCCTGGATCTGGGGGGAATCAAGGAGAGGAACCTGGGTGAGCACTGAAGGTTCTTTCCTCTTGTTCGTACATGTGTTCAATATGTAATGATTATAATCACTGTGGGAACTGATACGTGTACATGACACGTTTGTTCTTTTTAAATCTCCCTTCCCTCTCTTCCCTCCCCAGCCTTGCATCTCTTGGGATACAGACTACTACATACTGATCATGTTCCTCACAGGGACTTGGTGCATGTACAAACTGCCAATTCTCCTTTTTTATCCGATGCTCCTTCTTCCACTCTTTGCCTCTCTCTTTCCATCCCTTGGTTCCCTCCCAGTATGCTAAAGAACTCACTCTTTTAAATTATTCAATTTTTATTTTGCTGTTTATTTATATTTTGGGTTTCTAATATAAGAAAAGCCATGTGATGTATAAATTTGTGTGGCTGATTAGTTCATTTAACATTGTGGTATCTTGGTGCATCTGTTTTCCTATGAATGACTCAAGTTTATCCTTCTCCGTGGCAGAGTAGTACCACATTGTGGGTAAAATGCCACATTGTCTGTATCCATTCATAATGGACATACAGGCTGCTTCCAAGATTTGGCCACTGTGAATTGTGCTGCTCTAAACATGGGAATTCATGTATCACTGTGATGTGATGTCCTTGATCCTCACAGGAATTTACCTAGAAGATGAATATCTCAGTTGGATGTACTATTTCACATTAGTTTACTAAATAATCCCCATGCTGATTTCCATCATTGTAGTTCCAGTTTGTATTCCCACAGACAATGAAGAAGTGTTCATCTTTCCCTACAGGCTAGTGAGCACTTACTATGAATTGATTCCTTTTTAGTAGCCATTTGCTTGCAATTGTGTTAAATCTGTGTTAACAGTGATGGAAGTATGACCATTTTGATTCTGTTGGTTCTACCAACAGAGAAAGCTCCCCATTTTCTAATATCCTCTTCAATCTACTGTAATTTTCATAGTCGAGGTCTTTCACTTCCTTGGTTAGGCTAAATCCTAAGTATTTCATTTTTCTCAGTGTTACTGTGACAAGTATTATTTCCCTCAGGTGTTTCTCTGTGAGTTTATTACCGATGGAAACTACCTCTATTGATTTTTGTGTATTTCCTTTGTAACCTTCTACACTACCAAATTTGATTATGAATTATAGTAGGTTTTGGTGGAGTTTTCAAGGCCTTTTACACAGAGGATCATGTTATCTGCAAATAAGCATAATTTAATTGTTTCTTTCATATATAAGTCCCCTTAATTTTTTGAAAGAATTCCCTACAATTTACAAGATTTGTGTCAGTTCCTTCCACATTCTAGGTGATCTATTTCCCTTTTTTTAATTTTTTTTTTTAAATTTCATGTCTCTTCCAGGCGTTTGGACAACCAGGGGTAAAGGTCTTGTTGTAGAGAAGCACCCTCAGCTCACTCAGTGGAGGAGGCCAGGCAGGGTCAGGAAATAAGGTGAGGTGTATGCCCCGAAAAGGACCTAAAGTTTTCACTGTCCCACAGCGGACACTTCATAGTCCCCAGGCTTCATATGCCACAGTATCTTTTTTTAGAGTCTTGTCCTGTGAATTCAACTGCAGCCTGCAAAGAGGCCTCATTCCATATCCCAGGATCATGGGGACAGGAGGTTGTGAAGCCTGGAGCACCTCTAATAGTCTTTCATGGGGGGCAAAGAGTGTGTTATTCTCAGCTGAGTACACTAATAGACTCCCTTTCTCCTCCAGGCTTCTGAGACTTGAACAACAAGGTCTCGTTGTGCACCCAGACCGTCTTGATGCCCTGTGGTCACTGGAAGAAACATAAGAAACTGGGGAGAGCCCATCGGACCCAAAGAAATACACAGGTCCTTAAGGGTGCTGAAGTTCCCAAGAATGATGGGGAGGAAGCAGCAGTCACTGCTTCCTGTGCATCTTTTTCCTCCCATGCTGTAATTGGGCCCACACGAAGAGATGAGCTGCGGCTTGCGACACCAAGCTGTCCTCAGAATCCTTGGGGCATTTTCTCTACCCCAACGGCCATGAGGTCCAGTCAAAGGATTCAATGTAGAAAGGGCTCTAGACAAGGTGTGAGAGATCAGAGCCCCTCAGGGGACACAAACTTGGCTCAGTTGCTGTGCCATGTGTTTCTAAATGAGAAGTTAGAGAAATTGGTGCCATTCCTGCTCCACAAGTATCAAGGGAAGGAGCAGGTCACCGTGGAAGAAATGCT
>NW_004955498.1:2079113-2092244 GCF_000276665.1 Chinchilla lanigera | reverse complement strand
TCAAATCAGTGTCCTGATAGTCATCCTGACAGTCATCTTCATCAAAGGCAACAGTGCCAGTGAGGAGGAGATAGCACAAGTACTGAGAATGAGGAAGATGTTAGCTCGGAGGGATAATGTTGCAATTGGGGAGCCCTGGAAATTCATCACTGTGGATTGCGTATAGGAACAGTACCTGGAATACCAGCAGATTCCTAATAGTTACCCTGATTGCTATGAGTTCCTGTGGGGCCCAAGGGCCCATGCTGAAACCAGCAAGATGAAACTCCTAGAGCATTTGGCCAGGATTCATGGGAGAGATCCCAGTTCTTACCCGGTTCTGTATGATGAGGCTTGGAGAGAGGAACAAGACAGCGTCAGGACCCCTGAACTGGGAAGCTGGTCGCCTTGGTCCTGGAGTTTTCCAAACCACATCAGTAGATTAGCTCCCACCCATGTGAAGCGAGCCTGATTCTTAGGTCTGTGCTTGAGGAGGCCAGGCAGTTTTCTAAGCCGTGAAGGGCTAGAGCCGTGAAGGACTATGGAAAAACCATGTGTACCACCTTGATGTCTCTTTTATTTGGGTTGCTTGGAAATTAGCACTTGCTTTCTTTGGACTTCTTGAAAACTTGTTCCTTTTTTTGCAAGATTGAAGTAGCTTGCACATCTAATTTGCAGAATAATGCTGATGTTAAATGTAATTGTAGTTTTGCAATGAAGATGTCTGTGATTTCTGATGTACATGTGATTTTGTATGACATTGATCACAAATGGATTTTGCTTTTCCATTCCAATGTAAGAGTCTTTTCTTTCTGTGAAGCAAACTGAGAAACTTTTCATTTTATTTGTGATAAGAAAGAATTGGAATAGGATGTTCCTTCTAATGTAAAAAAGTTTAAATCAAGTAAGATGTAGAACAGAAATAAAGATAAGACTGGAAAACAAAACGCTTAGCATCTTATTCCTGTACCCTACTGATCTATAATATTAAAATATATGTATGCCTCTATATGATTGCTTCTTTATCTTATTAGGGAAAGTTACTACCATCTGCTCACAGGCACCTACATCTCTAAACTTCTATTGCACACCTGTCTTTGGAAGACCTTGTGCCTGCTGTGAAGATACAAGTGCACTACACAGAACAGAGTCAGGTCTGCCCCGTAAGATGGTGGAGGCCAGGAGTATCACAAATGTCAGGAAAATAGTGTGCTGTCCTCAGGGAAGTAAAGGGCGTGAAAAAGAGCCCTGCGGGGGTGGCAGAGAGCAGTGCAAGTGTGTGCTGAGCCACAGAAGTTTGGGGCTTGGGGTAACTGCAGTCCTTCTGCGGGAGTTGATCTAATGCAGCTGCAAGGTGACCCAGCCAGGCCCTCAGATGAGGAGTCTTGGGCCTGAGAGGACGGCCTGAGAGCATGGAGGACTGCTCTGGGCAGCGCTTTTAGATGGTGGGTGAAGCTGAGAGGAATCCCTTGATGAGAAGAGTGGACCTACCCAGGGACAGAACCAGCGGACTTCCGCCCAGCACCTTCAGAGATTTCCTGCGACATAAGGGTGACCCTCAGGAGAAGTGAGGCCATTATGACCCTGACCAGGTGCTCTCCTGTCAGCTGAGAGTGTCCATTTACCAGCGTCTTGCAGTGCCAGGCTGACTGGCTTTTCCGGGACAGCTTCCCCTAGTGAGCCCAGTTTGCCTCACACTCTTACAAGATGCACAGGAGGATCCGGCCAGTTGCTTTAGCCAGTTACCCAAGTGATCAGATGACTGCCTGGCCCAGTGCCCCTCCTTCCAGAGCCCCTTCTCGTTGTCCACAAGCATCTTCCCCTGTGTAACAGCAGGACGAGATCTGGGCCAGTTTTCCATTACTTCCTTTCTGAAGGAGATACATGTTGGGATGACGGTGTGTAATTTTGCTTGAAGTTTCTTGGACCTACAACTGTCCTGAGCTAGATTTGTCACTAAAATGGCCAGGTTTTCAGGCTTCATTCTCACAGAGGCCTTGTAATCCTCAAGAATAGGCTTTTGGTGAAGCTGATATGACTGAAAAGAGTTTCTCCAGTGAAGAGAAGCTGTCAGGAAGGGAAATATGGTGTTTCACCCAGATTCCAGGAGCTGTGAATTAGTTGGTCTCAGCACAGACTCTCCAATATCTAATAAAGTAAATCATCTGGCTGGAGAGAGCTTATGGGAGAGTGTTTATGAGTAGCATTTTTGCCTGATTTTCTATTCAGTTTCGTAATGTACTGAAACTTCCCTTGGAAACACACACACATTTTCCAGTAAAAACATGGTAGTGTCTGACATTAAAGTAATAGTAGAACCAGCTGCTTTTCAGCATTTATTCACTATATGTCAGAAATTCTGATAGGTGCTTTAATGCACTTCTTAGATTCCACTGCTCCTACAACCATAAATGTGTATCAAACCCATTATACAGATGAGGAGCCTGAGGCCTACTGGTCATGGCAACTTCTCGGGATCCCTGTGTAGTAAAGGACAAGGCCAGGAGTGGTCTCTTAGTGTGAGGTCATGCAGAGTCCACACTGTTCCCATTCCTCCCAACTTGAACCCAGCTGTGCTTCTGAATTTATTTCCATAGAGAATACTTTAAAGTACCTTTCAGGCTGTAGATAGACCATGTGCCAGGGCTCTGAAACCTGGCCTGAATTAAGAATATAAAGGTGAGCCAGCCTTTGGTGCCCCCTACTCCCAGGGGAACTGCCCACAATCACCTGTCCTCACTCATGTCATGTACGAGGCCCTACCTGTCCCGTTGCTCACCCTGGAAAAGCTCCAATAGCAACAGTCTTTTTGACATAAGTGTTAAGTTAGGACTACAATGTTTAGCACCTGGGTGATGTGCCTGAAGAGGAAAACAACATATTATCGAAATCTCCCAATAGGGTGATAAGTAGTTTGACTCACAACATAATCTTCTCATTGTCTTGGCTGGTCAATTAGGATAGTGTTTGAGACCATACTGACATTTTTGTAGGGCTTTAATGGAACAAGATACTAAAAAAGGACTCCATGACACAGGTGCAGGTGCATGAGCTTATGTAGCTGGTCACAGCTCCCTGACAAGCTGCAGGGGAGGCAGGACCAGGCTCATCACAGTAGAAGAGAGAGAAACATCTGCTGTGGGGGAACTCCTCCAGGCCCTGAAGGCCTCTGAATTGGTGCTATGTGCTTCTTTGTGCGTCTCAAAATAAGGATACAGTGCACCCGATGTGTCTTGTATCTGGTCTGTGTCCCTCCCTATAGGAATGTCCTAGTTTTCAATACGCCTAATGGCACTATTCCTGATGTTCCGACAAGTACAGGCGTGTGTACTGTAGGAAAAAGATTACTGGCTGGCCATGAATCCAAAGACAGGAGGAAACTCTCAGCCTAAGGTTTAGGTGATTGTACAGGAAGTACTGACAAGTGCTAATGGGTGAAGAACAAGAACCCCTCTTGCTTATATTTTTACAATAGGCAAAAGTGATTGATTCTGCCTTTTTCTTTGTACCAGGAATGGAACCTAGGACCTTGACATTGCCAGGCAGGCACTTGTGCCGCTGAGCTATATCCCCAGCCAGGATTCTGTATCTAAAGCTTTTGTGTTATAGTAGATGGCATCAGAAAAGGCTGCAGAATTTCCAGGCCAATCACATGTCCTCAAAGTGTCCTCCCCGAACAGAAAATAAGTGCATCTTAACAAATCCTACTTGTTACTGTTGGGTGAGCATCTACAGTGTGACCGTTTATGACACTGCAAGTCCTCTCTCACACAGCTTATCTGCCCCGCTTTTCTAGGTTGAGAGCGTTATAGATCATTTGCCCTTAGGAGGGTTCATTAGATGATCTTGTGCCAACAAAATATTAGCCAACCCATTGCTTATTCAATACAGCCATTTCTATAGGAGGTGCTGCAGTAGGTCTGGATTCATCATCATGCCCTGTCCACACAGCACCCAGACCTCTGTATTGGTGCTCATAGGAGGTTCAGCCATGCATGTTTGTTCCCTCAAGAGGAACAAGCTGACTCTGAACCCTGAAGGCCCTGGGCAGGAGCCAATCACCGACGCCTACTGCAGGGTTTCCTTCATGCAGCTCACAGCTTTAAGACTCTTGAGCACACCTGTGGATCCCGTGACAGATGTGATGTCCTTCACAGTGTGAAAGACACAAGGTGACCCCAATCACCTCCTGTCGCTGTGCCCCACTGGCCCGCCTGCTCCTGGACCTGGCCTCAGCCTGCCCATTTTGGGGCATGGTGCTCTCTGTGACCCTACTACCACACATTCCAAGCCAGGACTCAGTACTGATGGTAAGAGGCAAATATGTCTAGCTGAAGTGAGATTAAAGTTTGGAAATTCTTCCTGTATATTTCCAGAGGAGCCAACGTGTTCACCCAAAAGAAAGGAGAAATGAATGTGCTTTTCCATCTACAATTGTTAAAGAGACTCTAGTTCAAAAAATCAGCAGAGGGGAGGCACTCTACTGCCTGACATGGTCACCAGTCTTGATTTGTTTGGACTCTTCTAAGATGAAACTTCTCCTTTCACACCAGAAAAGTTCTCATCTTTGGAGGACTATTCCCTGAGGAATCTGATTGTTCTCTTCTGGGAGCCATGCTTGTAAGAAATTCTAGTGTACAAATAACGTGTCCTCTATTGCCAATCGCTCTTAAACCACAGGACTACTCTACTGCCATTCCCGGCTTCCATCAGTCTCAGGGAGCATCTGTGTGTTCTTCGTAGTGGTACAGGTCATGTAAGTTAATATGCTTAGGTCAGTTTCCCCCAGATTCCCAAATTGAAGAAGGTGATATATTTTGGCTAAAAAGAAAAAAAAGTATCCAAAGTTACCTGTAATGACACATTGGGGACCATTTGACTTAAATTGCCATCTCACTCTGTCACCGTGAGCTAGCGCCTTTCGTAGTTAAGAAGAGGTGAGGGGAGGGGAAGAACAGGCAGATAAAGCAGACCTCCATTTCTGCCTTATCACTTCCTGCAGTCCTCACCTCACCTTCCCCTGAGCCAGGTTCCAGTCTCTGTGGGATGGTGGCATCTGCATATTCTGTCACTTCTTTTGGGCTAAGTAGAGGAAGAGGTGCTCATTATGAGCTCAGCAGAACAAAGTTTGGGTAAGTTGCTAGTCTCTAAAAGGACACATCTAAATTTTGTGGTTCCATGTTCCACTGGCAATCACGGTTGCTTCTGGGGTAAAGCATTCAGTCCCCTTCCTCCCTCGGGGTTCTGAGCCCCTGGTCTCTATGCCCTTTCCAAGCTATGAAGAGTGACATTGCCCTGTTACCATGGAAACCAGGCAGGGGATCCCCAGACACTTTCAAGTGTATCACTGGGACACCTCTTCAGTTCCTAACACATAAGAGCACCGCTGCCTACTTAGGTGACCGGGGTCATTTACTCCTGACAGAATGGGGACTCCTTTCTGAGGCTGCTGGCACCAAACATCAAGGACAACAAGACCTAAAGGTGAGGTTAGGGAAGTTATCTGAGCCCTGTAGGACTGGTCTAGTAGGCACAAGATCCAGTGTGGAGCGATCTGCCCCTAGCACTGAGAAAGGAGTGCCCAGGTGGGAGCTAAAGCATAAAGCTCTCTAAGACTCTCACTGCTTCTCCTGACGGAAGGATTCTGCTTGAGAAATGAGTATACCTAGGAAGCACTGCCCAATGTGGGACCCAGCCACCATATGTTGCCATTCAGTACTGCCATGAGACTAGTGTTATTGAGGAGCTACAATTTTAATCCAATTTTGTGTAGTGTAAACTGCAAATAGGTAAACCTTATTGGACAGCACAGGTGGAGAGGTTCATATTCTAATCCTGTGGGGCAGGAAGCACAAATGCCCGTGGAAGACACAGGGAGTGATAAGAAGCGGGGTCCCTGTCACCTTGGTCATTGTATCCTGTCTTCCACTTATTGCTGGCAGAGGCGGGAAATACATCGAAGTGCAAGTGACTGAGAAAGACGACAGCTTATCCTCACAGGTTGCCGCTTTCTCATGTGCAACCCCTTTGCCCTTGGAAGTAGTTATTCCATTGTTGCAGAGGACCAGCAGCTCCTGGCGTGGCCCGGGATGAGACACCAACTTTGCATCTCCTATCAGTGGATCACTGAGGACCTGCCTTGCTCTATGTTGGATCACAGAAAATATCCTGAATTCATAAACCCAGCTCCTTTGAAGGATTCTGTTAGTGGAGCCAAACAAATCACAATAACCAAGTTAGCCAAATCCTTCCTCGGCGCACGTACAATTTCCAGTCAGAAGAATCTCTGGCCCCTCTGGGATTTACTCATCCACATATATTTATGTTGTGGCCCTGAGGAATGCCAGAGGAATGGGGATTTAGCTCTGGTCCTTGTTCCTGGCAACATTAAACACGGGGCAGCGCAGTAGCTGCTTGACGACTGGGATCCCATGCCCGTGACCTCACACAGACCCTGCATTCCCTCCACCACAGCTGCTCCACACAGCAGGCCTCTGGGTAGCACTGATGCTGTCAGTGACAGAGGCTGGCAGATATGAACCAGTCAGCTCATTCTGTCTGGATTGTTTAGTACCTCTTGGTCATGAATTCTCTTCTGAGCATTAAAATGTAGATATCTTCACATTTAGTCTTTTTTTTCCAATAGGTTTCTTAATATGAATCGTTTCCGGGGCTGGGGGTTTAGCTCAGCGGCAAAAGCGCCTGCCTGGCACGCGCAAGGTCGTGAGTTCGGTTCCCGGTACTGGAGAAAAACCAAAAAAAAAAAAAAAAAAAGAATCGTCTCCCTATTCCGCTTATGTCAATAAGAGATGTATGTGCGGGGGAAATTGGATGTCCATGTGCAGGTGAATGAACCTAGAGTCCTACCTGCTAGATTAAATTGTGTTAGCCCAAAATAGATGAATTTCTAAACCAAACTGGAAATTATAGACCCAGTAATACAGAACTTATGTGAAACACTTCAGGACTTTGGACTGGGGAAAGGCATTTTTGCACAAGTCCTCAAAGCACAGATAACAAAGGCAAAAAGAAAAAAATGGGAAAATGCAGCCACTGATAGTTTTTAACTCTCAAGTTTCCCACACTAAGTCTCTAAGAATTCATCCGTTACTGTTAAAATTTTCTAGCCCAGTACAGCCTTCAAATGTGTTTTCTGATTCGGAGCAATATCGAGCTGCCTGTTCACCTGTCTCTAGTTTTGTGGTAGCAGCGTTGTGTACCGTGGAGAAGAGCAGATGCTCAAAGTAAGATTTCATCAATCACATAGTTTAGTCCCTTAAAAAAGAATATGTAGTTAGTACCTAATTCTTAAAGGGGCAAACCTAACAAACCTTCCCTGCTCTCTTTTATTGTGCATGTTTTCTTTTTTGCATTATGTGTAATTATTTCATTGGCTGACATTATTGAAAATGGTATTAAATAATTTTAGTTTCCAAAGTTTATAACAATTACATGGAAATATAATTTAGAAATACAACGAATAAATATATAATATAAAAATGAAATATAATTTAGAAATATAATGAAAAAAATTTCATCATCTCTGACCATTAGAGAAGTGCAAATTAAAACAACTTTGAGATTCCCTCTTATTCCAGAAAGATGGTGATATTTAAAAATCAAAAAGAACTGTTGGTGGTGATATAGGAAAAAAGGAACATTTCTACATTGTTGTTGGGAATATAAACTAGTACAATCTGTATGGAAGTCGCGAGATGCTACAGACATCAAAATTCCAAATCCATTGGACCACGCTATTCCCCTTCTCAGTATCTTCCAGACCTAGTTAAGAGACATCATATTGCAGCGATGTGTTCATATCCATTTTTAGAGCATCAGAACTCATAACAGCTAAATCGTGGATGTACTCTATGGCTTCTCCATATCAAAACATGAGTGGATAAAGTGAGTGTGGTATTTCTACACAATGGAGTACTACTCTGAGATGTGGAAAGATACATTTGAGCCTTTCTATGAAAATGTGTTTATCTTGTGTGGTGGATTAAGTAATGGTCAACTTGTAACACGCAGCTCAACTGAGTCAGAGTGGTGCTGGGTGTGGAAGTTCCAGCTGAGGATTATTGCCAAGGTCATAAATGGAGAACTGGAGGGAAAGATGCTGTGCTGTTGATTCTCCTGGAGAAGCCTGCCACACTGATTTTCCTGCTATGAACTCAGTTGTTACCATCAGAGGAGCTCAGGTCGTCCCTGTCACTGAGGATGGCTGCGGTCCTCTTTGGGGGAGCTCTCGTCCTTACCTTGAGCCTCACTTCCTGGCTCCAGTGCAGATTCTTCAGCCTGCTGGCACAGATCCTTCATCCCACTGGAGCAGGCTTTCCAGCTTCCACCACTGACTTCTGGGTTTTGCCAGTGCAGGTCCTTGCTACAGCCTTTCATGAAACATTGCCATAGGCTCTAGGTCTCCAGTTGGACTCCTGGGGGGCATTGATATAGTCTAGGTCTTCAGCTGGACTCTTGTAGGACATTGCCATGAGATATAGGCCCTCAGCTGGATTCACTGGATTTCTAGTGTATGGACAGATTTCTGACACTCTTCTGTATTTGACTCTTTGAGTGGATATTATAAAAAATCTATGGGGGCTGGGGATTTAGCTCAGCGGCAAAAGCGCCTGCCTGGCAAGCGCAAGGTCGTGAGTTCGGTTCCCGGTACAGGAGAAAAACCGAAAAACCAAAAAAAAAAAAAAATCTATGAATTATTATGTCTTCTGTATTAAATCTATCCTCTTGTAAAATCTGACCACAGCACATTGAAACCTTAAGTGAAATGAACCCGACCCAAATGCTGTGAATATTTCATGCTTTGTCTTATATAGAAACCCAATAGATAATTTAAAAAGTAAAATAAGGTATAAATAAAAGAGAGTAATAGATGTTTTCTGAATGGGAAAGATACCTAGAGGCAGAAGGAGGTGGGTGGGAGGAGGGAGGTGGTAGCAAGATTTAAGGTGTATTACGCACATGCACTCCTGATGATGAATGTACTCACTATGTTCCACATGCACGTACCTGTAAAATTTCAATAATTATAAAATAAATTTCCAACCCCCAATTTGACTCCTTTTGGATCTACAGGCCTGAGGAAGATACTTAAAGTTAAACAGGGTGGTAAGTGTGGATCCCTGTGTCCATACACCGGCTGCCCTTTTACTGGAATAGGTGGAGACAAGAGATGTCAATCTTCCTTTTCTCTATTCCTCCTTCTTTTCCCTTCTCTTCTCTTCTCTTCTCTTCTCTACTCTGCTCTGCTCTGCTCTTCATTTCTCTCTCTCTCTCTCTCTCTCTCTCTCTCTCTCTCTCTCTCTCTCTCTCTCTCTCTCTCTCTCTCTCTCTCTCTCTCTCCACTTATACACAGAGAAGAGACCATGTGCAGACTCAGCCACCAGCCAGGCATAGAATGCTACACTGCTAATCCCAGAGGCGGTGTTCAACTATTCAAGGAGGAGGCTCACAAATTATAAGGCAGCCTGATAATTTCAATGATACCCTATTTCAGAATTAAACAACAACAACAAAAAAAACCCACTGGATATGTAGCTCAGTGGCAGAGTGCTGGGCTAGCATGCAGCAGACCCTGGGGTCAATATTCATTGCTACAGGGGGGAAATTGGAAGGTGATCAGCAGGAAACCAGTTGTAGAGGCCTCACTAGAAACCAATATTGCTCCTGGCACCTTCATCCGGTTGCAGTCCCACCCATCACTGTGAGTAGATATATTTGTTTTTCCTGCCCCCCAGTCTGTTGTCATCAGTTGTGGGAGCACTAACTGATAAATTCACAGCACTTTCAACAACAGGCAGAACAACTGCACAGATGACCAGAATGGAAACCGATGACTAGAACAGTAGAATGAGATAACGAGTTCTAACACACGTCTGAGGAAACTACTCAAGAATAGCGGGACTAGGCCTGGGATATAGCTCATTGGCACAGTGCCTGCCTGGCAATCATGAGGTCAGAGGTCGATTCTAGGTACAAAAAAAAAAGAATAGCATGATCGATATATGAATGATGTGCAAGTAGAAATTCCAGCAGGACAGGCCATTTATATGGCACACCACTAAACAAGCTCAATGAACCTATGAGGTTGCAGAGGGCTTGAACTCATATGTGGTTTGTTCCCCTGAACAAAAGCCCGTGAAATAAGAAGTCAATAACTAGTAAGTTGGGGAAGTTTGCAAAACAAAGAGAAGGGAAGTAATGCATTCCTATACATTCATGCGATTTCTAGACCTGCCTTCAAAGCACACTAACTGGCTGAGTGACTTAAACCACAGACATTTATTCCTGCACAGTCCTGGAGGCTGGAAGAGTCGGGTGGAAATGCCTATACACATGCATTCTCCTGAGCCCATCTCCTCGGCTTGCAGGTGGCCATAGACATGCTGTTTCTTCACATAAATATCTTTTGGGCATGCACAGTTCTGATATCTCCCAGCTTCCCAATGTAGATGTCCCAACCTCCTCAGTTCAAAAGGATGTTAGAGAATCTGGGTCTTTCTGACCACTGAAAAATACGGTGATCAATATAACAGTGTGTTTGGCAAAACAGAAAAAAACTTTTTTTTTTGCAAGTTGGTTGAACATGGCAACAGACACCAGGTCTGAAATGTGTGGTCCAAGAGATACTGCGAGGACAGAGAGCAAGGATGATTTTAGGCCTGGAAAAAGGTATCTAAACATGAAATAATCAGTAGTTTGCATGTGCACAATCAATCTTCATAGCTCTCCAGTGGTCATATGTTCTAAAAACAGGAACATTAATGTGATTTGACTGTACAAGTTTTGGAAATTGACAAAATACCACCCACTGGACACCTGCCTGAACTCAAGTGAAGTGCAAATGGTGTCTGCAAGAGCAGACCTCCAGTCCCAGGAAAGGAAGCTAGGCAAACATTACCATCATGACCCACCTGGCAAAGGCAACATCTACAGGAATGCTAGCAGCAAAGTGGTAATTTTGCTCATCTGCACAGTCTCCAAGATTAGTGATCTTTCAGACAAAATGAAAGAATCAGCTAAAAACACATGAACACACAGGTTTCATTCAGTTCTTTCTCCTGGTTTAAACAATGCCAGTGTGATGGAACTTGAGCTCAGCCTCAGGACATTCTTTTACCTCTGTTGCCTCTCTAAAGAACATATAGCTCAAGAGAGTCACAATCTGAGGTCCTGCAAGGGGATCAATATATGAATGTCGTGCAACAGAACAAAATTCAGTTTGTAGCAATATCCAGTGGAGTACAGGACATATTAGGGGATGAACTGAAAGGTACCTTGAAATGAACAAAAAATGTACATCACTTGGGCTTACTCTGTAGCTCCGTTGGTAGAGATCTTGCCTAGCATTTTGAGGAAATGGACTTGATTGCAAACACTGCAAAAAAGAAATGTAACAGAAAAAAGAAAATGAATGCCATACAATTATGAATGCAGAGTAGGCAGGACTCAGAAATGTGGGATATACAGCGTACTTTAAAAAGAAAAATAATCTCAAACAATAACTTGACCTACAGTACACAGAGGGAGAGAAAAAGATGAAATCCACTAAAAATAAGCATAAAGAAGGGAGGAAAAATGAAGGTTAGGGTAGGAAGAATAAAATAGAGGAAAAAAATAAGTGGGGATATTCATAAGGAAAGTTTGAATTTTCAAAATATCAATGAAATCGACATTACCTTGAATAAGCAAGGTAATATCAGGGAGCCCAGCATTGTCAAAATCATTCTGAAAAGCTCTATTGTGGATGGGTATGACATTCTGGAGACGACAAAGTAAGAGAGATGATACCGTGGCTCACAGAGGAGGAGAGAAGAAACGTTGGTTAGGTGACTCATAATTACAAATTTGCCAAACCTGCCGAAATGGACAGTAAGCATAGTGTAGGTTAATTTCCACCCTTGAAAATGGATTTGTCAACAAGAATGGTATTAAAATCACTGTGCATAGGGCTGCCCTGCAATTCCACATTGTGACAAAGGCAATGTAGTATGGTGCTCTAGAAGTGCCACCAAGTATGAATGCAGGAGGTTGGGGACATGCACACTGTGAGATGTTTCCTGGGAACTGAGGGGGTCCTCAAAAGGACTGTCCCTCACAGAGTTGGGGGGAGAGATTGCTTGCAGTGAGTCTGCCCTGGATCGTGGTGACCTCATCACGGACAGCCGTGCTACACTATGCGGTCCCTTCCTCAGCCAGAGGTGACCTCCCCACACTTTTCTTGTAACAGATTGGTTTTTAGTGGGAAGAGGGTGAGCAGCAGTACAGGACTGGGGCAAACCCTGTTCTGTGAGGTGATCTAACTTTTCATATTCCAGAGCACGATTTTCACAGTTCAGCTTCATTTAGAGCCTAGAAGCTATTTCACATCTATTACAGCTGCTTTATAAATGTCTGAGTGGACTTTCTATTACCAGAGAGAGAAAGGACATAAAGTGGCCATGTACACTATACTAATGTACAGTACATGTACTTCTGTATTAGTTTATATGTTATAGATGTTGAATGGATGTGTTTTATGCATATATTTTACAAATATATTCACATGTGGATGTATGTAGACTACATGTGCTTATTTGATGAAAGCACGTCTATTGTTATTCTGCATGATTCAATTTTAATTGGTATTTCCTTTCTATTGTATTATTTACATTCCATTAAAATAGTGACGTTGCCAAAGTCAGTCCTCATCCACCAGAGTGGGTCAGGTGGTTAATAGCTCAGTTTCTATAACCATACTATCTTCTTTTTTCTGCTGTTCTGTGGTTAATACTGGCCTCTCTGGTATGAGGGGCTGCCTCAGCTGATGCAGTGATATAGAGGTAGGAGTTTTGGGACTGGGGATTTAGCTCAGCGGCACAGTGCCTGCCTGACAAGCGCAAGGTCATGAGTTCGATTCCTGGTACTGGAAAAACACAAAAAACAAAAACAAATAGAGGTAGAAGTTTCAAAAATTTCCTGTGGCTGATGCTGTCATGGCTACCTGTGTAGCCCTCAGCTTTCCTGCCCTTACCCACACTAGGTCTAGAGGTCCCCTTCAACCCAGCTATCCCCCTGCTGGGCATTTTCCCAGAAGATCTAAAAACATCATATCACAGTGATGTATGTGCACCTATGTTCATAGCAGCACAATTT
>NW_004955498.1:2050707-2078828 GCF_000276665.1 Chinchilla lanigera | reverse complement strand
ACCAAGTATGAATGCAGGAGGTTGGGGACATGCACACTGTGAGATGTTTCCTGGGAACTGAGGGGGTCCTCAAAAGGACTGTCCCTCACAGAGTTCGGGGGAGAGACTGCTTGCAGTGAGTCTGCCCTGGAGCATGCACTGTTGGTCACCTCCATGGCCATCCTCCGCAGCTCACTGTAAGGATCTCTGTCCCATTTGACAAGCACTGAGTATTGCCTCACCCAGGGTAACAACAAGTTATACCATGTCTGAAGGACTCCAAGACATGATATGAACCACGCAAGATAAGAAAGTTTTAAGGGATGAAGGAAAACCATATCAATGAATCCACACCCAAGTCACAAAACACATTCACACTCAGGTATAATAGAAGAATAGGGGGAAATATTCCTTGGACACATAGTCTGCAAGAATAAAGACTAGGATAGAGAGGGGAGAGCAGGGGGAACCCAGCCACACATCTAGAGGAGTCCCTTGGAAGATATCTCTGTCCAGGGTAGCAATTCCAGCCATGGTTGCTGGAAGAGGGGTGCCCTGATTTTCAGGGGTAGGGTCTGAGAAAGTTGAGAGCCTTGGTCACAGAGGAGGGTGTCTCAGTCCCTAGAATGGGAAGTGCACACAGAAGCCTGCTCCTGCTGTGAGTCTAGGGCAGCCCCATGCACGGTGACCAGGCAGGAGATTCCTGAGTTATGCAGCCTTGTCTAAGAGACCTCAGAGGTCTCAGAAGAGGAACACGGCATCACCAGAAAGTCTGCAAGGAGTCTGAAGTGTCCAGGGAAGAAATGAGGTAGACTGATGAGCCCACAGATGGGACAAACTTGGCCTGTGGTTTCAAATTGAATCAGGCCCTGTGTTCTGACCCTGGAACCTGAGGAAACAGGAGGCATATCCTCAGAGGGGTGTGGCTCCTTGACGAAGCAAGGGGAGGACTCAAATAAAGAGACTTTGTCCTCTAGACCTCCACCAGGCGGATATGCTGATCCTGTGGCACGCAGTGGAGATCCAAGCCACTGGGTGAACAGAAGGGTCCAGCTTCTTTCATCCCTCTACAAGGAAACGATCACCTGTTCACTCTCCAGGAACGGATGAAGGAGCTTGTTAGAGGTGGCTGCTTCCAAACCTGAATGAAGCAAGCTGAATGTCCACAAGATGAACATCTTAATTCCTTGTTAGAAAATCTTCTCAGATCCTGGGGAACCTGAAGAAAGGCAGGCATGGCTTGTAGAACACTAAACCTGAGATTAGCAAAGCTAAATACCAGATGGTGGGAGCACCAGTGAGCAAAGATATCTATATTTAGGTGGCTCAGAGCAGCACTTCAGCAGGATGGTGCTGCTGGCACAGACTGGGAGAAGACATGACAGCCTGCTGGTGTATGTGCTACCATGCTAAGATAAACGGTCCCACTGGAAATGCACAAGCTCATCAGGAGGTCGGTCTGAAGCTTCACATGGAGCATGCTGACTGCTACCAGGTGGTTAAGGTGCGCTCATTTTTGCAGTAGTAAGGGAAGTGCTCCGCCATCTTCCTTAGGGAATAAACTGATTGTGGCCAGGAGGAGACAAGACAAGATATTGAACCACAGGAATAGGATATAGGGAAGGACCTAGCTGCTGTAAGTTTGCTCCAGACACTCCGGTATTATAGGTGGTGAATTGTAAAGAATTTGAGGGCAAACCAAGTCAAAGCAAGACTTGGAGAAGAGCCTGAAAAATAGAATTACAGTCTGTCCCAAAAAGGCATTGCCTAGTGCCACTCTTGTAGCAGTAAATTAGCTACCCAGGTCTTTATCAGCCATCTCGCCATGGATATAACACACACCGAATCTGTTCCAGTGTCCCAAGGTAAACAAACTTGTTATCTTCCCTTCAAATCTTGGCCCTAGTATTCTGCTCTCCATTTGAAGAAGTCAGAATAGTGACTCCTACTAACAAATTACAAACTCAAGAGCAACTCACTCATGCTTTTCCAAGTGGAACTCTATTTACTTTCAAAAATGAACCCTTCTGATGTACAGTTTGGTGACTGTGACCGTGAACAGTCACCACCACCAAAGCCAAAACTCATCACTACCCCAAATACGGTGTTTGCATGCTTCCTCTTAGAGCCAGACTTCTTGTCCCCGCCCAGCATCACTCCTGCCAATCACAGGTCAGTTCTGCACTCTTACAGTCTTTTCCTTTTCAGTAGTTGATAGCAATGAAAGTCTAAACTGTATGGGCTTTCCAGAGGGGCTGATTTCCTTGGACATGATGCAATTTCCCTTTGTCTTTTGAGACAGGATTTCACTACATTGTTCAGGTTGGCCTTGAACGCACTTTAACTTAACTGGCCTGGAACTCTCAGGGATTCTCCTGCCTCAGCCTCCTGAATGCTGGGATTGCTGGCAAGTGCCACCAAGGCCAGCAATGATGTATTTGTGAGGCAACCATATTGTGCACATGAATAGTTTGTTTTTCGTATTGCTGAGTGCCATTCCTTTGGATGGATGAAGCATAGCTCATTTAACCATTCCTCAGCTGAGAGATGTTTGAATGTGTTCCACTTTTTGTTTGATGCTTATGAATAAACCTGCTATGCACATTCACTCACAGATTTCTGTATGAACACGTGTTTTCGTTTCACTTGGGTAACTACCTAGCAGTAGCCTTGCTGGGCTATACGACAAGCATGCTTACGTCTATTGAAAACGCTGCCAAAGTGCCTTCCAAAATGGCAGTACCATTCGGCCTTCTCATCACCACTATCCGAGGCTTCCAGTAGCTCCACAACCTCACCAGCACTTGGATTGTCAGTTTCTCCTTTTCATTAATTTCTGAGTGTTAGTTACTACAACAGATATATCATGGTATGCCATCATGCCTTTCGTTTTTCCTTTTGGTGTTGGGGATTGCATCACGGCACACTATGCACATGCTCTACCGCTGAGCTAGACCCCCGGCCTTCCATTGTGGTTTAAAGTTGCATCTCTAAAACAGCTAATAATGCTGGGTGCCTTCTGTGGGCTTGTTTGTCTCACTCTGCAGGTTTTCTGTTTCTTCTTGGTCCATCTTGACTCTTTGGTGAAGTGTCTCTTCAACTGTTCTGTCTGTTATTCTGAATAGATTGTTTTATCTTATTGTTGAGTTTGAGAGCTCTTGATATGTTCTGGGTAGAAGGTACATATGTAATTTGGAAATTACATGTTACATATTATTAGCTTTCTCCAAGGCTATGGCTTGCATTTTCATTACTGAACAAGTGTCCTTTATAGGGAATGGTTTAAACTTATGTAACACCCAATTAATTAGAATATTATATTAAAACCATGATTTAGGTATTGCACCTAAAATGTATTCACCTATCCTGAAAAGACACAGAATATTTTCCTCTGTGTTATCCCCACTTGCATACTTTTGTACTTTTCACTTAGATCATTCACCCACTTCAAGTTAATTTATGAATATGATTTGTTTTTTCTTTGGTTTTTCTCCAGTACCGGGAATTGAACTCATGACCTTGTGCTTGCCAGGCAGGCGCTTTGCCACTGACCTAAATCCCCAGCCCCTATGAATATGATTTTTGATACCCTAGAGCTGAATGTGAAGCTCAGTGCTGGAGAGCATATTCAGCATTTGTGAGACCCTGGGTTCAGTCCTCAGCACCATGAAAGAAAAATAAAGGATGTGAACATAAATAGGGGTTTTTCTTCTTTGGTTTCTTAGTTTCTATTTTTTTTGTGTATATGGTGTTCAAATGTTATGTATCATATGTTGAAAAGACTGTTATTTCTCCATTCATTACCACTGAAATTGAGTCAAAAATCAATAGATAACATTTACTTAGATTTTTAGGTCTTTGCTCATTTTCTATTCATCTCTCTGCAGGAATATCTGTCCTTCAATATCACACTGTCTTGTTTTGCTTTACTGTGACTTTATAGACAATCTTAGGAGCACGGTAAGAATTCCAATTTTGTTTTTTTCACTCAAGCTTTTTTTTCTGTTTTGTCTTGAACTCTTTCATATGGCCCTGAGAATGAATGTGTTGATGTCTGCAAAATCCTGCTATGTGCCTGAGTGTGCTGGCTTATGCTTGTAATGCCAGCACTTTTGGAGGTTGAGGCGAGAGGCTTGTAAGTTTCAACCCAGGCTGGGCAACCTAGTGACTTAAAGAGACCCTGTCACAAGAGGAAAATTTTAAAAAATGGACTGTGGGCATAGCTGAATGAGAAATCCTTCAGTTTAATTACCACCATGTCAATCTATCTTGCTGTGATTTTCAAAGGAATATACCCATAGATCCATATAGAGAATTCATATGTAATGACACTGAGTCTTCCAATTCTTGACAACACTGTATTTTTCCGCTATCCAGGCCTTCTTTTATTTTCATCAACTTTATTTTGTAGTCTTCAGCATATAGAACCTGCAAGTCATTTGTTCGATTTATACCTAAGTGTTCAGGAGGTAGTATGAATGGTGCTGCTTTTTATAGTCTGCTAAGAGAAATAAGCCAGTCGCAAAGAACACATGGCACGATTCCACTTACAAATGACATCAAAAACTGTCCAACTCCTAGAAGCAGAGAATAGAGTGGTGGTCGGGGAGGAGAAGGAAATGAGGCACCGCTGCTCACTTAGTATAATGTTTCAATGATGCAGGAGAGTGAGATCTAGAGTTCTGCTGTGCAACATATGCTGAGATTTAACAGCATGGTGCTTTGACAGCAGCACCAATCTCATGCTATGGATTACTACCAAATAGAAAATCAAGACAGTGGAATATAAGGAAACTTTTGGAGATGATACACATGTTTATTACCTTGATTATTATGATGTGTGTATGTGAGTGTAGACGTGTGTGTAGATGTGTCCAAACTCACCCAAATGGATACATTAACCATTTGCAGGTTTTGTAGAAAATTACACCTCAGTAGATGTTGCAAAATGTCAACTTCCAAATATTAACTGCCTAAGTTATCAAAATATAAGTATTTCTAGGTCCATAGAACTTGCACACCATGACTGTGAGTGTTGTGCCTAGCAAGTTAAAGAGCTATTTAAGCTCTCAGTGGGATTTTTACTTAGTGATTCTCTGCTAATGAAGGTGATCGTGTCTTCTTTTCCAATGTGTGTTGAACAGGTCTGGAGAAAACAAATGTCCTTTCTTTGTTCTCAGTGTAGATGAAAAAATTCCATCTTTCACTTTTAAGGATAGTAATAGCTTTGGTATTTCATAGATACTCTTTCTTAAATTGTGAAAGTTACC
This sequence comes from Chinchilla lanigera, assembly GCF_000276665.1. NCBI lineage: Eukaryota > Metazoa > Chordata > Mammalia > Rodentia > Chinchillidae > Chinchilla > Chinchilla lanigera. Next base: position 2,073,579 of record NW_004955498.1, on the reverse strand, counting down.
TTTTACTCCTGGTGGACAGAGATTTTCAAAAGTCCTGAAAGGTGCTGGCTTTCATTAAATGCCTTTCCTAAAACAATTGCTATATCAGTCAGTATGGGCTTTTCTTTACTATGTTATATTGGCTGACTTTTAAATGTTGAACCAGCCTTGTTATTCAGAATCAGCTCAACTTGCTCAGAATGGATTATCCATTTTAAACCTGGTCAGTGGAATTTGCTAATATGTGGGTGAGCCCTTTACCATTTCTATTCACACATGACAGAGATCTGGAGCTTGTTGCATTGCTTTTCTCCAGTGTTGGCAATCAAATTGATGTTGACCTCATAAAATGAATTTAGGAGTATTTCCACCTGTTCTAAATTTTGGGGATGTCTGAGACAGGGTCTTACTGTGTAGCTTGGGCTGACCTCAAACTCAGGGTGATCTTCCTGCCTCAGCCTCCTGAATGCTGGGATTACAGGCATGCTATACCATGCCTGGCCAACTCTCATAGTTTCTAAACAGTTTATGAGGTGGAATGAGGATGATTTCTCCCTAAAAATGTTCAAAAGTCTTCCAAAATGAGACTGTGTACACTTGGAGCTTTCTGTTATGGTGTATTTTTAATTATGAATTTCAGTTTTAATAAAAGTAGAATATTTCAATTATTTCTTCTTTTTCCAGTTTTTTATTTTAAAGAGAAATATCATAAACAAAAATAAACAGAGTTTCAAAGCAAGCAAATGGGAGAAAAACACACTGCATATTTTTATCTTCATAGCAGAGAAACTAGCTGTATAACTATCTTAACTATTTTCTGTATATATATATATATATATATATCTTGGGGGCTGGGGATTTAGCTCAGCGGCAAAGCGCCTGCCTGGCAAGCGCAAGGTCGTGAGTTCAGTTCCTGGTACCAAAGAAAAACCAAAAAAATAAAAAAATTTAAAAAATATATATATATATATATATATATATATCTTTTCCTCTTCTCTCCCTCTTCTTTTTCTTCTTCTCTTCCTTCCTTTCCCCACTATTTTCTCTTTTCTTTTGAGCAATCTCTTCCCAACTGAAAATCTGTATTGTACATCTTGGATCTTATTTAATTGTTCACATTCTCACACTAGTGACAATATGATGTTTACATATATGAATCTGATTTATTTCAATTATGAGTATGGTCTTGCATTGCAACCATTTACCTATAAATGTCTCAAGTTTATGCTTCTTTATGGCTGAGTAGTACTCCATTGTATAAAAGAACCATATCTTTGCTATCCATTGCTGGGTTGATGGACATTTGGATTGTTTCCAAGATTTAGCTATTCAAATTTTGATTCTTTTAAGTTTGTTTCTTCCGGGGAATTTGTCCATTTTATCAAAGCTCACAACTTGATGGGCACAAAGTTGTCCATGTTAATCCCAAATAGGTTCTGTAATGTTTACAGTATCTGACAAATTATTTGCCTCAAAATAAAATTTTTAAGTCTAATATTCATGAAACATGCAAAGGACTTATAACAGCCAAAGACAATCTTTAACATAAAACAAAATTGAAAAGGTACCCTACTTTACTTCAAAAATTATAAACTAACAGCAAACAAGACAGTGAAATACACCAGTGTAACAGAATGAATTGCGAGAAAAATCACACATATCTCCATATATAAACAACTACTTAAGGTAAAGGTGTAAGTGAAGATTACAAGATAGAAAAGAGAGTGTGGAAAAGAGCTAACTCTAAAACCACAGGATATCCACATGCAAAGAATAATTCTGGATCTATACTATCTCTATCTCTATCTCTATCTCTATCTCTATCTCTATATCTCTCTGTCTCTGTCTCTGTCTCTGTCTCAACCTCTACTTCTACCTCTACCTCTGTCTCTGTCTCTATCTCTACCTCTATCTCTATCCCTATGCCTATCCCTATCTCTATTGTTATCTCTATCTCTGTGTATATCTACATCTATACCATCTATATCTATAGGTATGTAAAGTAATAGATATTTTTATTATATTTCTCATCCCTAGGACAAAATACCATAGACCACAAGTGAAAGGAGCAGAGGTTTATTCTAGCTCACAGTTTTCAGCCAAGTAACAAAGAGAGAAGGGGAGAGAGTACACCTTCCAGTGTTTCTCCAAGTGACCCCAACCTTTTAGGCAGGCCCCTCCTCTAAATGGGGGACTTCGGGGGCATATTTTAGATGTGAATCATAATAACTTATCTCTCCAGAAATAAATAGACACAGTAACAGGAATATTGTGAAGAATTAGATCATGTGATTCTGTCATCTGTCACATTTCAACTCTGTGTGGCAGGCCAGCAGGTTGGAAACTCACACAGTGTTTCTTTATTTTTCTTAAAATACATGATCTGGCCACTCAGGGGAGCTTGAGCATCAGGTTCTTGGTCTGAGGGGAATGGATTCAGGTCCACAGCGGAAGGGGTTGGAACCTGTGCTGGGAACTAGGGTGCTAAGCCTTAGGGATGGTAGGGAGGTGGAAAGATTTGCCTCCCACACTTGCTGTTGGACCCCAGCACGTTGCTGGACATAGGGTCCACTGACTGTACCTCGTTGGGTTACAGCGAGTAGAGGGCATGTTGTGAGGTGCAGGTTTCAGGTGAGAGGAATAGAGTGGATGTGGCTCAGTTAGGGCCCATGACCATGGTCTGTGGGGGGAGGAGAGAGGTCCCAACCCAAAGATAGTGTCCCTAAACCACTCAGATCTTCCTCACTTATCACCTCTCGGCCACATAGAGGCTGATTTATTGCAAATGAAGAAGGAGGACTGACAGGGGTCTCTGACAGAACTGACAAGACATGGAGAAATAGACCAAAGGGCAGGTTAATGCCAGGGTCCCTCCAGTGACTAGTGTCCACCTGAAAGCTGAGTACAAAACCTTTGTTTCCACTTTTATATTGTTTCTGTCCTGTGGAACAACTTCTTATTGGAAATCAGCATGAAGCAAAGTTACAAAAGCACAACTCTATGATTAAAAGGAAATGAACGGTGATCAGAGACTGCAGCCGGACCTTTCCAAGCCCGCTGTACTCCACTGGCATTAACTCACAGCTGAGCCCATACATGACCCTAGTCAAACCCATCAATCTTCTCAGGGAGCTCAGCTACACCAATTTCTCCTGGCAGCTTAGCTGCACAGTTAATCCACAGTTGTACAGTTTCACAAGGGAGGTGGTCTCCTCTCTCAGAATGAGCTATAGATGCAGGAGCCCCTGTAAGATAGAGCCTTGGACACTGCGAAACAGAATCAGGTCCATAGAGGACTAAGGTACAACACTCTGCCAGGAACCAAGGTATTGATCCTTAGGGAGGCAATCAGTGCCTTGAGAATTCCTTTCTGCTCCTGCTGTCATCCACGGGAGACCCCCTGTATATTCCAGGATGTGACACCCACTGACTGCTGCTGCTGTGAGTCACAGTTCCTTCTCTGAGCTGTGCCTGTAGATGAAGTGAGTGGAAGGCCAAGCTCAGCTCAGATATGGGTCATGTTGTGGGGTTATGGAGAAAGTAAGGAATTCCCCACCCACCAGGGTGAAACAATCTGGCTGTGAAACAATCCACTAAGTTGTGAAACCTGCACTCTCGGGAATAATTCTGCAATGGAGGACCTGATTTTGCTCAGGGCACACTGAGTGCAGAGTGAGAGCTGTGTTCTAAGGTCCCCACATCAACCATGAGGAGTGAAGAGGACTTGGGTTCAGTTAGGTCAGGACAAGGACTGAGGGAAGCCCAAGGAAGCCATGCCCCAGAGATAGAAGGTCCCAAAGCATTCTAGAAAATCCTCTGCTTCTTGACGTGCTCTACACTGTGCAGTATTCTCAGTAGAGCACCCCTTCCTCCTTACTGGAAACTGACATCCGGAATCTTTGCTGAGTACTGAGCTTCAGGTGGGTGGAGCAAAAGGAATAGAGTCAGATGAGCCAAGGGAGGGTCAGAGGGCAGAGAAAAAAAGCTCCTTCTTAGAGAGAGGTCCCCAGATTCACCCAGACCTGCCTCCTTGCTAGCAGATCCTGGCTCAGTACTTGTGGTTTCCTTCCAATGAAAATCCTCAGTTTCCTGGGATCTCCACAGCAACTTTTGCTTGACTCTCACAGATTCATTTAGCCCTCTTCCATGAGCTCTTGCCATGGGTCATGATCCAGACATACCTTTTCTTGAAAGTTTGGTGGCAGCTTCTGAGACTCCTGATCTCTCAGCTTCTGCATGCTTGAAATACCAGCACCATGGGACCGAAAAGAGGGTTTGTCCTCAAGAAGCAGGAGCCAGGGCTCTTGACATATGGCTGTAGAGGCCACTAGGGATCTCGATGGATGAACTCAGGGATACACTACACTAGGTGCCCCTGAATGAACAGGAGCTCATTTCTTTTTTGTTCAAATGAAAGTTTTACAGTTTGGATTCTTGATCCTCTAATGATGGTTCTTTTTTTTTTTTTTTTTTTTTTTTTCATTTTTTTCCAGTACCGGGAATCAAACTCATGACCTCGTGCTTGCCAGGCAGGCACTGTGCCGCTGAGCTAAATCCCCAGCCCCAGATCCTCTAATGATGGAAATGTCGCTGATTTCTGATATGCCCTAAAGGCATGTTTCTTCTTGGCCCTGTGCAAAGTACTTTGGTTCTTCATAATGCTAATCTCTTAGGAATCATTGTCTCCTTGTCTCCCAACTTTGTGGGTGCTTCTTCTGGTGAAACAATAGAGTTTCCAAAGCAATCAACTCTGGCATCTCCTCATGATGTGCACTGTAGAATTCCTACTGACATTCAGCTATCTATGTGACCAAACATGAACAACAGCTGCTCTTGCAATGCCTACTGCAAAATTAATGAGTCTACCACCATTAGCTTCAGTTCCCTACAACATTTCAGGACATGGGCAAAAATTTTTCTGCCCGAGTGTACTATTTATGGCATCTAATCATCTAGCCCATGGGGCCCTAGGACATCTAGATGTTCCCACAAGGACTTATTCAATCATAGGTGGGGCTTTTGAGAGGTGATCGGATCATGTGGTGTGAAACTCATTAATGGATTAGCCTGCTGATGAGTTTAGAGCTAAAGGTGATGTTTATAGATGCAACCTGATGGGAGGAAGTGGACCACTGGGGATGTCGCCAGAAGGGGTTGGTCTATCTCCTTCTTTCCTCTCTTGAACTCTATCTGTTCCTTGACTGAAATGCCATCAAATTGTATCTCTTCTGTCATTCCTCTCTGCCATGCCACTCAGCCAAGGAGCCCACTGACTGTGGACTGAAAACCTGACAAACTGTGAGCCAAAGTAAACTTGTCTTCCTTTAACATGTGCCTGTTGGGTATTTTGTCACAGAAAAAGAAAGTACCTAGGACACCTTTATTTCAAAAAGCTCCTAAGCCTGACCCTAAGTGTACCCATTCTTATCAGCATTCTGTTCCTCTGAGCCCTGACCAGGTTTGCACATCAAACATTTCTCAAAATATTGTAGGGCTCCTCCTCCAGCCTGCACCTCCACATCTGCCACTTCCTCCTGCAAACCATTTCCAAAGCTGTTGGACAACATAGTCAAGTTCAGTCACAGCAAGGGTGCTACTCCTCATACCAATTGTCAATATTAGTCACTTCCCTTTCAGGGAGACAAGAAACTAAGCCTGTGCTACTTAATAAAGCATCCATTTACTTTGACTCACAAGTTCAGTGGATGCTTTCTCTGAGACATTAAAGGCCTGGCATGATGGTGTGGCAGACGAAAGCTGGTCATGTCACCACAGCTAAGAAGCAAAGAGACAAGAGAGTGCAATGGACACCTCAGTGGCTACACCCTAAATAGTGCTGGGATGAGAATTCATCCTCCACATGTATTTCAGTGGCCTACCTCTTCTAAACATTCCCACCCCCAGTTGGGAGACATTTGCGGGTCCTTTTAAATCCAAACCATAAGAATCTCTCTCTCTAGAAAGAAGCTAAATTTGTAAGAGAGATATTTTATAGACTTAGATCGTGTGATCCTCACATCTGACACATTTGAGGTCTGTAGGGCAGGCTACCAGGTTGGGAACTCACACAGTATTTATTTTTCCTAATGATTTTCCTTTTAGTTGTACTCAACGTGTATAAGTTATATGCAGTAATGGCTGGTGTGATACATCACAGCCTGGAGACAGTTCACACTAATCATGCCAGTCCTGCTTTGTCCAATCTCCCCGCACGCCCTTCCCCACCTTTGGTAAACCCTGTTGGATGTTCAGGTTAACTGTTTCCTAAACCTCCTCACAGGAGACAGCACCTGCGGTACTTCACACTATGTGCCTTGCTTTTTCCACTTAACAAAATTGCCTCTAGTACAAGCAAATAATGTTTATAAATTTTTTAAAGTTTCAAATATAAGATTTCTACAGAGAGATCCTAGAAATAGCTTAACCAAGCTACCAAAATGTCTAAAGACATCATGGAGATAACTCTAAAATTTTATCAACATTTTCACATAAAAGGACTTTGACATAAATAGAGCAGTACATCGCACAATGATGAGGAACAGAATAAGTTAAAACTCTCAATTTCCTCAAATGCTTTATAGCAGAAAAATGACAAACAAATGTGGGCCAGCATCTTCTGGATCCTGAATTTACACAGAAACACATTGGAAGAGAAAGAGAGATCATAGGGAGACAGAGAGAGTCAGAAACAGAGACAAGCAGAGAGACAGACAGACAGAGAGACAGAGACAAGAAATCTCAGAGACAGGGACAGATGAATAGAGAGACAGAGGAAGACAAAAACAGAAAAAAAAATCCTAGCAATCACACCTGAGCAAGCAAATTTAAGCATGAAGGATTAATCCTGGGGGAGACTGGAGACTGTTGACCTTGTGCTTGTGTTTGAGTAGGGTCAGGGCAGTGGGTGAAAACTGAGCCCTGCATAAGTGACCCACAATAGCAGGAGTTAAAGGAGAATTTCAAAATGCCTGCATCTACAGCACCACAGTTTGAGCTGCACTTCACACCACAGACCTTAAGAGCCCAGGGCAACAGTGGAGGAACGGGGAAAGGGAGACATTATGGATTTGTAGACTGTGGTAATAAGCACTTGAAACCACCCTGGTGGGTGAGGCCTGGCTTTCCAAATAAGCACTCTTTTGACAAAATATAAAGCATGCACTAGACACCATAAAGTGAGTATAAGACTACAGCCGGGTGTGCTGACACACATCTGTAATCCCAGCACTCAGGAGGCTGAGCCAGGAGGATCATTGCAAGTTCCAGGCCAGCCTGGGCTACAAAGTTAGCTCAAGGCCGGCCTGAACTGCATCTCGAGATCCTGTCTAAAAAAGACTAATAATTAAAAAAAGAGTAATCCACCTTTTGTAACATTAGTTACTCAGCAATGAAAGGAGAGACTCCTCCTTCACCCCTTCAGGCTCATGGGACTCTGGGCATCAGGTCTGTGGTCTGGGGTGTCAAATTGAGGTGCATATCCAAGAGGATCCAACAACCAAGGGGACAACTCCTAGGAGGATGGAAGGGACACAGAGGATTATTTTCTGCACCTGGTGACACGTTCCCAGATGTGACTTCTGCTGACTGCGGAGTAGTCCTGTCAGAACCAAGTGAGGAACTTTATCTGAGTTCCTTGGTTCAAGGGAGGGGAGCAGAGAGGATTGGGGTTCGCTTGGGGTTTAAGGTGAGCAGAGACAAGGGACTGAAGAAGCCCTACCAAGGGGAAGGTTCAGCAAACTACCCAGATCTATGCCTGTTGCGAACCCTGGAGCCCACAGGGCCTGAACTGATACAACGTGTCTCAGACTCTAGTTACCCTGGTCAGTAAATACATAGTCTCAGGTGAATCAGATCTGGCCCATATAGGAAGGGATGTCCTGGTCTGCCCAGGAACCAAGAGACTGAATATCCAACGAAGATGGAAGGGACCTTGAAAATTCCATTCTGCTCTCCCTGAGCCCTGAGAGACCCCAAGCATCTTTCCGTAAGTGAAGTCCACTGACTGCCATGGCGGCAGGTTTGGGTCAGAGCTACTGAGGCCCTGTTCTGAGACAGAAGCTTCGGGTGAGCCGAATTGTGTGGATGGCCTCAGTTAGGACACAAGGTGACGGGGGCAATTGGGGGAATGAGGAAGCTCACCTGTGAGAGACAGCCCCCACCCAAATGGAGACCTGCCTCAGTAGTGAACGTTGCACACGGATAAAGAATTCTGTGTTATAGTTTGTATATAGATGTCCCTAAAAGCTTCATGCAGTCATAGGTGGGAATTTCTCAGAAGTGGCTGAATCTAGAATGTGTTACAAATTCATGGTAAAATCCTAGATTTAAGGGTGCTAGGATTAAGGGTGAGTGATTATTCCATCAGTCCACTTACTCGTCTGGACTGCCCCAATCTTGATAGCGTGGATGCAGTATAAGGGACAGAAGGACGTTTATCTGATCTCTTGCTTGCTTTTGCTATGCTTCCTTCTGCCCACGATGACCTTCTCTTGTGTGGTGCCTGCCATGTCACTCTGCCTCAGAACCAGCTGAATATGGATTGAAACGTCAAGGAATTGTGAGCTAAGTAATCCTGTAGTCCTTTAAATTTGTGTGTAAGGTTTTTTGTCTCAGCAATGGGAAAAGTGTGCCCTCCACCCATCACCTAGTTTGTATTGGTGCTTGAAAACCATAGAAGTTAACCTGGCATCAACTAAATGCATGTGAATATGCCAGGAGTGGTAGCACATGCCTGTAATCCCAGCACTCAGGAGGCTGAGGCATGAGGATTGTTATGAGTTCGAGACCAGCCTGGGCTATAAAGTGAGCTCAAGGCCAGCCTAAACTGCATAGCGAGGCCCTGTCTCAATAAGTAAATAAATAAATAAATAAACAAATGTGGAGATGGGGATCAGCCCTCTCCTACACATTCATCTGTGCACATTCAAGTCCATTCACTTTTTGGCTACTGCTAAGGAATACTTTTCACTCACCGCCCCTTCCCAGTGTTCCCTTAGCATCCATTAGTATGGTGAGCTGATGTATGAAATCACTGGCTTCACCCTCTTTTGATTTCTGTGAGTAAACATATTCTAGTGGGTATCCTAGCATGTTTACAGTCTGTGGGCTTGCTCCTCTCAGCAGGTGCAGTATGAAAGCTTCAGTTTTAACAGTATAGGAGAGATGAAGAAGGCAGTCATGTGCCAGAAGTATGTAGGATGTGTGCATATAGGGAAACCTTTCTATGAACTGCCACACACTGCTTTCCACATTGCCTGTACTAACAAGAAATGAAGAATGATGAATTCACAGGGCAGGATGTGTTTTGGTGAGACTATTCAACATCTGTTCAATGGAACAAGATTTATACAAAGACCTCCACACTGAAAAGGGAGAAGAAAAAGTATTTAAAGAAAATAATAAAGTGTTAGAATAAATTTTTCTCACTGAAACATGCTCTAATGCCAAGCATGGTGGTGCACACCAGTAATCCCAGTATTCAGGAGGCTGAGGAAGGAGGATCACCACAAGTTTGAGGCCAATCTGTGTTGCATAGTGAGTTCAAGGCCATCCTGAAATACACAGTGAACCCCTGTCTCAAAAACGTGCTCTAACTGATTTGAAGGTAGCAATATGCAATGGAATTACAACGGTGAACTCCTACCATCTTGTCTAGTGAAACTCTGTATTATCTCTAAAGTTTTATTAAAGAATTATTTTCTTATTCTCCTTAATGGTTTGAGCAATCTTTCATTCTTACATCTGATAATTTGAGCAATGTAGTTGAGGATAGTGATATGCAATGTAACAACCTCTGTTGATTTGTATTAATTTGACTTGAGACCCTGTATCACTTTGAATGTTTTTGCTTTGATTTGTTTATGTTCTTGATACTAGTATGCTGCTACTGTTCTATTTTTTTGTTTGTTTGCTTCTCATGTACTATTCTCTTTATAATGAAATAAAATAAAATTTAAAAACGTGCCCTAGACTTCATGATTCAATTTAGAGAGATCACTGGATACAGGATTGTTATATTTGCATTATATACTGAAAATTAAAACTTGGAAATTGAGTTGAACTGTGTGTTTTAAAATAAGACTAGAAAGTGTAAATTAAAAGGAATATCTCACAAAAGATAAAGATCTGTAAACTGAGAGAGATGTTGGAAAAAAGAGATAATGAAGATCTAAATAAATAGAGATGTAATTTATCAAAAACCATGTGATTCAATATTACTACAATATATAATTCTTCCCAAATATCTTGATAAATTCCATCAGCTCCAAAAGACCACAAAGTCTATCATTTATAAAAGGGCAAAAGACCTAGAACAGCCTAAGAAATCCATTAACATAGAACAAAGTTGAAGGAATTACCGTACTCCATTTCAAAAATTATAAATTAGCAACAAGTATACAGTGGAAAACCCTATAAATGTAACAGTGTAATAGAAGAAAGTACAGGAATAAATCCAATGTATCTGCATATTCAAACAGCTCCTTATAATGGAGATGTAAATGAAGATTACAGGAGGTAAAGAAGGGTCAATACAACAACTATTTCTGAAACCATTGGATATCTTTATGCAAAGAGTATACTTCAATCCACATTGTGTATATTCTTATCTACATTTAATGATATTTACAGTAAAAAACTTTTTTTGTTAGATTTATAAGTCCTGGGAGAAAATACCTTAGCCTTAGAGACCAAAATGACAAACAAGTGAGGCTACTGCCTTGTGCTTCCTGAACTAACCTGGGAAACAATAGAAGAGAGAGGCAATAAAATCTAGCAAAAACAGAGGAGCAACTAAATGTAAACATCAGAAGTTGAGGAATCTCTGGAGGAGACTGAGGACTGTTGCCCTGGGCCTTGTGTCTGGATGGGGCAGAGCAGATGGGGGTCTGTGCTGAGGCCTGCATAGGCGGCTCATGACAGCATGGGTGGGCAGAAGCTTTTATGCCCCTCCCTCTACAGCACTGCACAGTCTGAGGCAACACCTCATAACAGAGATATCAGTGTCCCAGGGGAAACATGATAACAGCAGGAAACTGGAGAGAGTGTGGCTCCAGAGATTGTGCTAATAACCACCTGCACCCACCCCGGTGGGTGAGGACTGGCTTTCAAAACAATTGCTATTTAAGGAACATAAAGAATGCAAGAGAAACACAAAATAAAGCATAGCCATGAATGCTACATACCAACCACAGTTACTCTATGATCATATACAAATATCCTCCTTTCTGCCCCAGGGAACTCTGGGAGGCAGATTCTTCCTGTGAGGTGAACATTCTCAGATCCACGGAGGATGAGGGTCTAGGCTGTGCCAAGAAGCAAAGGGAAGACCCCTAGGGGGGATAAAAGTGACCTATAGGGTGCAGTTACTTCCCACCTGCCACCCCCCAGGCACAAGGGTGAATGTGATATCTACTGACTGTTGCCTCTTTGCTTCAAAGAAATGGACTTGTTCTGAGGTGGACACTTCATGTGTCAGGAGTGGAGAGGGCCCAGATCTCTTAGGGGTTGAGGTAAACGCTGAAGGGGGAGAGTGGAAGCCCCACCTCAGAGAGAGTCGTATCAAACTATTCCAACACGCTGTTCTGTCATTCCTGCACTGCCAGGAAGGATTTTCAAGTGAGACCGCACTGCCCCTCAGGGGAGCTTGAGAGTCAGGTTCTGGTTCTGAGGGGAACACATTCAGATCCACAGAGGACGGGGTCCAGGCTTGTCCAGGAACCCAGCTAATGATCTCTAGCGAGTTTAGGGGGGACAGAAAGACTCTCTTTCTACTCCTGCCGTCAGACCCCAGGCATGTTGCTGGAATCAAGGTCCACTGACTGCCCCTCACTGGATTAGAGCAACAGGAAAAGAAGTTGTCAATTCGGCCTTCAGGTGGGAGGAGCAGCGCAGGTGAGGTTCAGTTAAGGGTCAGGGTGAAGGGCTATGGGCAGAGTAGAGGTGTGCCAACTCAGAGAACTTTTCCCCAAACCATCTGGACCTTCCGCTCCTGTCAGCCCTGGACCTCACAGGGGTAGATTTGTTAGAATGAGGCACAGACTCAGAGACCCCTGTGAAATAGGGCCTTGGACACTAGGGAGCAGAAACAGCTCCATCAGGGACTGGAATACAGGCTCTTCCAGGAACCAATGTGTTGATCTAAAGGAAGGAGGGAGGAGCCTGAAGAATTCCTTTCTGCTCCTGCAGGCAGCCCTGGGATATAACCTTGTAAATTCCCGGATATGACATCCACTGACCGCTACTGCTTTGGGTCAGAGCGAAGGGAGGTCCTCTGCTAAGCTGCGAGCTTCAGGTAAGGGGTGCTTAGAGAGCCTCGCTCAGTTAGAGGTTACAGTGAGGGGTGGTGTGGGGAGTGAAGAAGCCCCACAGCAGACAACACTGCCTTGAGGAATCCAGATTTACCCTGTTGTTAGCCCTGCACTCCCGGGAGGAAATCTCTGGTGAGGTCTGGATTTTGCCTCAGGGACACAGCTCAGAGCCCAGAGTTGTGCTGAAGGCCTGGCTTTAGGAGGGAGGAGTGGAGAGGATCTGGGCTCAGTGAAGTGAAGTTGAAGGCTGTGGGAAAAGGGAGGAAGCCTGACCTTAGAGAGAGGGTCCCGGAACATTCAACAGCATCCTCTGCCTAGTGTAAGAAACTCAAAGAGTAAATAAGACACAAAATCTGCAATAGATATTGAGAAAGAGAAAGAAACCGCTCAAAAGGAAAGAATAGCTGGGGTTGAGGAAAGGAGAAAAGAAGGAAGGGAAAAGAAAATAAATAAATATATATATCTTTTTATTCATATATATTTATGTGATACATATTATATATCTAATATAGGTAACATATTATGCTACTGCTTTCTTAGTTCATTGAAAAGATTGGTTTGTGCTTATATTGGTTGATTATTTTTGCATGCCTATGTCTTGTAATCTGAGCAACTATGAAAACAATACACACTATATTAACCATTGTTAATGTCGTATTACCATGTTTTGAAACTCCGTGTCGTTGTTTTTATTTCTTTTTTATCTTTCTCTCTTTAAAATAAAAAAGAACAGCCTCTGTTCCTTTCCCTGCAAAAGGAGGTACAGAATTCTCAGGAGAGCTCTGCCTTTTTCCTGCATCCCCTGAGAGGTTATCAGATCCTTGTTCTGAGGACCAAACTCCAGCTGAGAGGAGCAGAGAGAGCCTGGGATGAGTTAGGTCCAGGTGAGGGGCTTTTGTGATACTCAGGAATTCCCACTACATTGAAATGTTCTCAGAATGTTCTAGAAAAGCCTCTCTTTCTGGACCTGTACTTCCCAGTGCAGGATTCTCAGGAGAGGACCCCTTTTCTCTTCCATAGGTACCCAGAATCAGAGCCTTTTACTAAGGTTTTTGCTTGATGTGGGCAGAACAAAAGTCTAGGGTACAGTAGCTCAAAGGAGCCTTGCATTAGGAGAAAAATGTCTCAGGGGAGCACCCCTTTCCCTCAGGGCACCAGGAGAGGAGGGTCAGGATGTAGTTCTGAGGACTGAGCTTCAGGTGGGAAGAGCAGAGAGGACCTGGGCTAGGTTAGGTTAAGAAGGGGCCCTGAGCTCATAGTGAGGAAGGCTGAAGCCAAAGAGAGGGTCCCCAAACAGCCCAGATCTGCCTCTGTTACAGTCCAGCAACCTGGGGGGAGGATTTTTAGGCCATCACCCCCTTTTGCATGAGAGCACCAGGAGAGGAGAGACAGAGCCTTGCTTTGAGATGTGTGTTTCAGGTCTAGGCAGGAGCAAGCCTTGGTTCAGTTAGGTCACAGAGGACGTGGGCCACTGTCACATTTTGATGTTAGTTTAGTGCATGGTGAGTGATATGGGTCTGACTTCCACCTTCAGTATGTAAATAGCCTATTCTCCCAGTACCAACTCTCTAAGAGGCAGGCAAAGTATTGGCCCCATTGTCAAAGATCAGGTAGCTGACATTGCTTGGTGTTGCTTCGGTACCCTCTGTTCTGTTCCATTCATCCAGAAGTCTGTTTTTCACAAGTACTGTGCTCTTTTTATTCCCGTGTTTGTACTTCAATTTGAAGTCCAGGATTGTGGAGCTTCCTACTTTCCCTTGGTGCCTGGTATTGCTTTAGTTGGTCCAGGTCTCTTCTGGTTCCATATAAATGCTAGCATTGTATTCTAGGGTCCTTTCAGGAACAGTATTGCATTTAGATGGAGACTGTGTTAAACTAATATACTAGTAACTTTGATCTGATGACCATTTTGACTATATTCATTCGGTCTCTCCAGCAATGAGATATCTTCCCATATTCCAATATCCTATTCAATCTTATTTTTCAGAGTACTGCAATTTTCACTGTATTGGCCTTTCCATTCCCCAGTTAGGTTAACGTGTATTTACTTTTTCTTGATAGTATAGTGAAAGATAGTATTTCACTCATTTCTTTCTCAATGAGATTATTACTGGTCTATAGGAACACAGTGGACTTTTGTGTGTTGACACTGTGACTTGCTGCATTACTGAATTTGATTACTAATTTTTGCAGTTTTTGGAAGCTTTTGAGGGGTTCTTCTATGTAGAGTCTTATATTCTTCCTTTCCTATAAATATGTCCTTAATTTTTTTCACTTGTGTGACAGTTCTGACAGCTGTGTTGAGATGTATCACAAACATGAATAGTGACAGCAGAAATCCTTGTCTTGTTCCTGATTGCAGAGGAAAAGCTTCCCATTATCACCATTTAATATGCAATTAGCCATTGGTTTTTCATAGATCATTTATGAAATTGAAATGTGGTTCTTCTCTACTGATTTTTTTCAGGATTCTCATCATGAATGGACATTTGATTTTGTCAAGTATGTGTCCTGCATCTATTAAAATAATTGAACATTTTTTTTGTATTTGCTTCTGTTTGTATAGTGCATTATATTTTCTTTATTTGGCCAAGTTGAACCATCCCTGCATCCCAGAAATGCATCCTACTGGGTCATGATGTATGATCTTGTGCAGTATTTGGTGCATTCCATTTACTGGTGTTTTATTGCTGATGTTTGCATCTATGTTCTCTAAAGAGATTGTCCTGCAGCTTTCTTTTTTACTTGTCTCATTTTCTGGTTTGAGATCGGAGTAACGCTTTTTTCAAGAATCACTTTGGGAGTACTGTTTCCCTTTCAATTTTATTAAAGAGTTTGATGAGCATTATCTCTAGATCTTCTCTAAAGTTCTTGAGAAATTTGGCAGTGAATCCATTGGCACTTCAGTTTTTCTTACTTGGAGTTATAATATATATATGTATATATATATATGACTATATATATATATATAGAGAGAGAGAGAGAGAGAGAGAGAGAGAGAGAGAGGGAGAGAGAGAGAGAGAGATTTCTACTTCATTGACTGGTAGTAGAAGCCCATGCCAGTACTCAAGCCTCGGGATACAAATATCACCCACTGCTTCCTAGGCTTTCTAGTCGTCCTATCCTGAAATCTAGGCTACTCCAAAAAGACTCCTTGGGCTGCAACACAAAAATGTACCTAGAATTCTCAGGGTGTCTTCTCTGTCCCACTAAAATGACCTCCACCCAGAGGAACCAATCCAGTGAAGGTCCAGAAGGCAAGAAGAGCAGGGTCTATGCAGCTCACAGGATTTGCTAGTCCATCTTATCCGGCACCATGTGTCACTAGATGACATGATCACTGAATTGTTGCAGATCCGGCTCCTCATGTATCAATCTAAGCAGCTGATCACCAGGCTAGAATTGCTATGCAGTGTTGATCACAATTTCAACAAGCACTTCCTTCAGATGCTCAGGGAGGTTCATGAATTCATCCTTGTGTGCTTTGGCACTGATGTATAAGAAGTAGATCTTGCTGGGTAAACGTATGTCCTTGTCCCTGTCTGGGGTCGCACTTATAATGGGATGCTGGGGGATGATAACCAGATCATTCAAAAAGCAAACTCCTGATACTCATCCTATTATCTTCTTGCAGGGCAAAGGTGCCAGTGAGGAGGATATATGGGAAGTACTGAGAACGAGGGAAATGTTACCTCAGGGGGAGCGCTTTCTTCCTGGAGAGCCTAGGATATTCATCACAAAAGATTTGGTACAGGGAGGGTGCATAGAGTATCAGCAAGAGATCAATACTGATCCTGCTCAGTGAGGTCCTGTGAGGTACAGGGACCCATGGTGAAACCAGCAAGATGAAAGTCCTGGAACATTTGGCCAAGGTTTATAGGAGAGGTCGCAGGCCAACCCCAGGTCTATGAGAAGAGGCTTTGAGTGAGGAACAAGAGGCTGCACATGCATGAGATGTAATGGGATGTAATTAGGCTGCAACACAGCAGCCACTGACGGGGCGAAGTGCATGCGAGGACAGGGATTCTTCGTAGCCCTGTCCCTAGCTGAGTTTTGCCTCATGTGAATTGAGGCCCATCCTCCAGTGTGCATTTGCGGAGAGCAGGCAGTTTTCCATGTAGTGAAGAGCCAGAGTAGGAGGGGAAACATAGTGTGTACTTTCTTGATGGCTGTTCTATTTGGGTTAATTTTGAAATTGTCATGTGTTTTCTTGATAGTGTGGAAATCTTGTGCCATTTTTGCAGGATCAGAGTATTTGCCTATCGTGTTTGATGAATGAAATTGATCTCACATGTATGTTTAGATTTTTGATATTTGTGGTTGATTGTGATTTCTGTTGTGAACTTGATATTAATCATGAATGAATATTCTCTTCCATTCCAAACATAAAAGTCTTGATTTCTGTCAAACCAACTTGGAAAACTTTGACTTCTCTTGTGGTAAAATATCAGTGGAGTAGAGATTTCCTTAAAAATGTGTAAGAAGTTTACATCAAGTTAGATGGAGTCCAGAAATAGATGTGTATAAAAATCAATTCTTCACTTTTTTGACTTTTCCTGTGTTGATCTATAGTATTGAAATGTATATGTATACTTGAATATTCTTGGATTCTTCAACTATACTAGAGAAATTCACTGTCAGTAAAGAACCCTATCTGCTCACGGGCACATTGATCCTCAAACTTTCATCGCACTTATCCCCTCTGGAAGGCCTTGGGTGTGTGATGGAGATGTGAGTACATGTTATGATTTGTGTCTAGAAAAGCCACATAAAGTCATGGGGTGGGCTTCTAGAGTTTGTGATTGGTTCATGGTCCAGTGCTGGGATTATGGGGGCAGGTTATACAGTATAAGGCAAGGAAGGAGTCTTGCTCTCTTTCACTCCTCCATTGTTTCACTTGCTGCTTTTGCTGTGTTCTGCAACCATGAATGGTTGCCTCTCCCATGTACCACCCTGCCTGGAGTCAGCTGATCATGGACTGAAACCTCAACAAACTGTGACCTAAATAAACCTTTCTTTCTTTCATTTTGGGTGTCAAGTATTTTGTCCCAGGAACAAGAGAAAAGTACCCAAGACAGTACCCTAGTCTGAACAGAACTAAACCTATCCCACAGGATGGTGCATCCAGGAGAACCACCAATGTCAGGAGATAGAGAAATGGCCTAAAGGACCTAAGTGGCATGCAAAAGAGCCTTAAGCAGAAGAGGTCTAGCAGAGAGCAGCCGTGAGTGAGTGCTGAGCTAGGATATTTGGGGGCTTGGGATAACTGTAACTCCTTTTGAAGCAGCTGATTTTAGTGCAGCTGCAAGGTGGCCAGTAGCAGGCCCTCACATGAGGTGTCTTGGGCCTGAGATGAAAGCCTGAGAGGATGGAAGACTGCACTGGGCAGTACTTTCAGATGGTGGGTGAAGCTGAGAGGAATCTTTACATGGGACAGCTAGGAGCAGAGTGGTCCTAAGCAGAGAAGAAGCAGGAGACTTATCCTCAGCCTCTGCAAGGATTTCCTGAGAGATAAGGGGGAGCACTTGGGTGACGTGAGGCCATAATGTGTCTGACCAAGAGCTCTATTGTCTGTTCAGGCTATTGGTTTGAGAATTATATTGAAAAAAAGTAGTGATAGCAGACATCCTTGTCTTTTCCTTGACTTTAGAGAGAAAGTTTTCAATTTCTCCTCACTGAATCTGAACTTGGCCATTAGGTTGTCATGGAGAGGTTCATCAGATTAAGCTTTGGTTTTTCTTTTTTTTTTTTTTCTCTGGTACTGGGAACCGAACTCACGACCTTGCGCTTGCCAGGCAGGCGCTTTGCCGCTGAGCTAAATCCCCAGCCCCCTAAGCTTTGGTTTTTCTACACAAATTTTTCCTCAGGGATTTGATCATGAGTGGGTGTAAGGCTTTGTCAAATGCTTTCCTGTGTCTATTTGTATAATCATGTATTTTTTTCCTTGGTTCTCTTTATGGGTTTTGCTTAATTTTTGATTTGTGCCTGTTGTAGCATCCCTGTATCCCTGGAATAAATCTCACTTCATCATGTTGTATGATCTTGTTGATGACTTGTTGCATTGTGTTTGCCAGGATCTTACTAATGACTGTGCACCCATGTTCATTAAACTTATTGTAGTTCTGTACTGCAGTTCTCTTCTTTGACTGGATTCTTTCCTGGTTTGGGGATCGGGGTAATGATCGCTTCCAGGAATGACTTTGGCAATCTTGTTTCCCATTCAATTTCATTAAAGAGTTTGAGGAATATTTGGCATTAGCTCTTCTTTGAAGTTCTCGTAGCATTGGGCAGTGAATCCACTGGGGCGTGGATCTTTCTTAGTGGGCACTTTTCATGTAAATTCTTTATTTCACTGACTGTTACTGATTTATTTGGAATTTTATGTCCTCTTGTTTCAGCTTGAGAGTTTACATAAATCTAGGAATTTCTACATTTCTTCTAAATTTCCATTGTATTAACTTCTTTTTAAACATTTTAAAAATTATTAGGACATATTTACAGTCCATGAAGTTTCCAATCATCCTGGGTATCAGCAATGGCCGCACTACAGCAAGATTCTTTTTTTAAATCCCCTTCCTGCTCTGCACATCCTCCTCTTCTAGTTTCTTTATGCGTATTTTCATTCTTGTGGATTTTATTAATCTTAGCTTGCATTATGGCATATGATGTTTATTTTCATTGATATTTTAGGTTCCTGTATATGGCATGTCTTTATTCTACTTATTTCCCCTCCCTGTCCCCCTCACCACTCACCCTTGTTCCTGTGGTCCACTTCTCTATTGCAAGAGATCCATCCCCTTTTCCCCTTCTATCCATCCTTTTTTATTCTTTCAGTTTTTACTTTACCTCACTCAAATGAGTGATACCACATGGCATTTAAACTTGTATGTCTGTTTTATTTCACTCAACATTATATTTTCATGTGCATCCATTTTCCTAAAAATGTCTCAGATTTTTATCCTTTATACCTAAGAAGTCTTCCATTATACATAGATTTTCTTCATCCAGTTGTCTATTGATGGACATGCAGGCTGCTTGCAGTATTTCCAAAATTGTGCTGCTATAAGTATTGGTGTGCATGTGTCACTGTAGTTTAATGTCTTAAGCTCTTTCGGAAAGGTACCTACAAAGGGGGTAGCTGGGTTATATGGAATTTCTAATTTTAGTTCTTTGAAAAATCTCCAAAATGATTTCCACAATGCTTGCACTAGTGTACATTACCAGCAGCAGTGAAGCATGGTTCTTTTTTCCCCAGAGCCATGCAGGCATGTGCTATGGTTTAATTCCTTAGTGATCGCCATCACTTCTGAAGTCATAGGAAATATCAGCACTGTTTTTACTCGCACCCGTTTAATGACCAGTGATGTTAAACATTCTTTCATATATTTGTATTTCCTCCTCTGTGAACGGTCTGTTCATCCCTCTTGCCCATTTCTTGACTCGGTTTTAAATTTTAAGTGCTTTACATTTTTTAAGCCCCTCTTACCCTGGCACTCCACCTCCACTCCCCCCTCCCACGATGAACTTTCTGCCTTAGACATTCTCTTAACAGATATTTTATCCAAAGTAGAACAACCCGGGGTTGGTCTAGGAAGTGGGTCCTGCCTGTGTTAGAGACTGAGGTAGGGCCTGAGAGAGTAGAGAGCAGCCCGAGACAATGTCTTTCAGCACCTCCTGTCAGCCCCCTGAAGTCCCCTGCAGGCTACTGTGTATGACATCCAGTGAATTCAGCCTGTGGGGTCAGAGAGAGATGACAGCCTTGTTCTGAGATCTCTGGATTAGGTGAGGGGAGCACAGCAAACCTGTTCCCTGTCCAGGTGAGGGCCTGAGGGACCTGAGGAAGCCCCACCCCAGAAAGAGGGTCTCCGAACAACCCAGACTCCTCTCTGGTGTCAGATCCGGATGACATGGGAGCCTCCCCCCCCACTTTGGCCTCAGGTGGACCGGAAGTGAGAGCTTTGGTGTGTGGTGGTGGTACACTCCGATAAACAGAGATGAGGATTCAGGCTCTGCTGTCAGCCAAATTCCAGACCCATAGGAAAGAACGATGGCCCCCTCCCCATCCCACTAGAGGAGCCCCATGCGTGAACTCTCTGCTCCAGTTATCAGGCCTGGCAACCCCTGGGCACGGTGCCTGGATACATGGTTCCCCCACTTCCATGGATCAGGCCCTGAGAACGGTTACAGGCTTGTACCAGAGGGTTCCTTGCCCTCCAGGAAATAGAGGAATCCACAGAAATTGCCCTTCCTCTGAGTCCAGACAAGCCCCATGCAGGCTTATCAGGCACGGATTCCTGACTTCTTCAACAGGGTCTGAGGGAAGAAGAAGCAAGACCTCAGGGAAAGAGGGGAAACAGGCCCTAGGCCAGTCAAGATGAGAAATGAGGCAGGACTGCAGGGCCCAGGACACATGACAGATGGGACCCAGCCTGCCCATTCTTTCAATCTAAGTGCAGTCCAGCATTCCCACCTGGAATCTAAGGAACAGGATTCACTTTCAGAGATTGGTAGAGCTGTTTCCAGGACCCAAGGGGAAGAGTTACAGGATCACTGAGAGAACACTTGTCACTAGGACAGAGGGTGATCTCCTCCCGGATGTCAGCCCCTGGGGGATGCAGTGCACCCTTACCCCTAGCTTTTCGTGTCAGGGAGGACAGGGCATTGGTCTGAGCAGTGTGGCCTCAGGTCAGCAGATCTAAGATATGGGAAACCTGCCCCTGCTGGCAGGCTGGGGTGGCCTGAGGCAGGACCTCAGAAGAGAGTCACCTGCCCAGTACTTCCGCTTCTGCTGTCCTAGGGAGATGGCGGACTTGATTTGGCAGATGCAGCCCCAGGTCAGCAGGGGGAGAATGTGACCACCTGGGCCTGCACCAGAAAAGGGAGGGCATCTGGATTCTACTCGTGTCAGTCTGGGGAAACCCATACAGAGGCATGCAGATGTGGTGTACTTTTGTCTCTGTGATCTCAGAGAAGTGGGCCTTGCTGTGAGGATATTCATCAGGAATCGGGAGGAGCCATTGCCTCTCAGCAAAAGGAACAGGCCAGCATCTATCGGAAATCACGGTGAGGAACTTGGGGGAGGACTGACAGGGTTTTCTTATTAGTTCATGTTCATAGTACGTAGTGATTACATTCACCATAAAGAGTTCGTACAAATGCATGATACATGTTCATTTTTTAAGCCTGCGGAGAAGGAGAATCGTACCTGCATATCTTGAAAAAAATGTGTATATATACTTTAACATGTTTGGAGTATACAATAGCCACATTATTCAGAGAATTTGTGCATGTGCCACCTTCACAATCCCCCTTTCCACCTCATGCCTCTCCTTTCTTTCCCCACTCTCTCTTCTCTTGGCTCCCTTCCTGTGTTTTTAAGATCTATCTCAATATTGACTATTCTGTTTTGTTTTGCTGTTTGCGTTTTGGGTTTTACACATCAGAAAAGCAATAGGATACTTATAATTTGGATCCCTTCTGATTTTTTTCACTTAACAGTATGGTCCCAAGGTGCATTCATTTTCCTACAAAATATTCATTTTATCCAGCTGTATGGCAGAGTAGTAGTCCAGTGTATGTAAATACCACATTGACTTTGGTTTTTCTGGTTTTTCTCCGGTACCGGGAACCGAACTCACGACCTTGCGCTTGCCAGGCAGGCGCTTTGCCGCTGAGCTAAATCCCCAGCCCCAATACCACATTGACTTTATCCATTCATCTCTTGAGAGATATATAGGCTGCTTCCAAGATTTAGCTATTTGAATTGCAGTGCTATAAACATGGTTACATATGTATCACTGTGATATGATTCTTTTAATCTCTACTGAAGTTACCTAGAAGCAGAATGTCTCAATTCAATAAAATTTCCACTGTTAGTTTCCTAAACACTCTCTCTGGTTTCCAAAGGGCTCTATCAGATTACGTTCCCAGCACAACAAAGGAGGGGTCACTTTTCCCTGCAGGCTATATTTGATTTTTTGAACATAGTCATTAATTCTGGAGTGACATGAATTATGAGTGTTGCTTTCATTCGCATTTCTTAAATGACAAACAATATTTAACATTTTTTCATGAATTCATTGGCCATCTTTCATTCTCCCTCTGAGAAGTTTCACTCACTTCAGAAGTCCATTTGTTCATTGGCTATTTTAATTTGGGGATCTTAATTGTATTTTAGTTCTTTACATATTGTAGATATTTGTCCTTGGAACAGTAAATGGAAAACAAATTTTGCATCCTGTAAGTTGTCTGTATTTCTATTGGCTGTTTCGGTTATTACTTCCATTATCTGTTTGTAAATATTCTGTGATCCTAGCAAGCACGTCTTTGGCACTCTTTCTAAACTGTTATTATCCTTCTCAGTAATTCTGGTGTGTGGCTTATGCTATGTTCCCTTTGTTGCCCTCTAGATTAGCTTTGGGAGAGTTTGGAGTTTGTGAGGGGTTCTTTGGTCTCCAACTTCTCATGTTTCTGTGTTTTGATAGTTTCTTTTGTGGTGCTGAAGTTGTGGCATTTATAGTGGAAAGAATTTCATGCTGTTTAGATTGTCCATTTTAGTGATGAACTTTCAGTATAGCAACAATAG